>NW_018469465.1:0-630 GCF_002113885.1 Mizuhopecten yessoensis
ACTCAGAGTGTTATCATTGCCACTCAGAGTGTTATCATTGCCACTTGAGTTGTCATCATTTTTATGGTAGTGATTATCCTCATCAAAGTTGCTACTAATGTAATTGTACCCAACAGTAATAACAAACCTATTTTACCTTGTGAATTACAACTTTTAAGACCACAATTTGAGTGATATTAGCATCGTTTAAAAAGATATCTCATCGATCATTGAAACACAGATTGACAATCAAACGTCACCCTGTCGCTATCTACGTCTGACTCATGTACTGTGCGGCTCCAGTTTTCCCTACTTTGATTAAGTCTCGCGCCTGACATGTATGATAGATGTAAGAGATGCACTACTGTCTCTCATTTGAATTTCAATATCTATTTTTTGTAGGCAATTAACTAACATTAAAACATTCATAAAGTGTTATTTTGAATATAAGAACAGCGAAACATGTAAAGCATTTCTAATGAAATTCACCTTACACCTGTAAATCATTTTGGTCATGCTTCTCATTTATATTGAATTTTGATCAAACAAGAATTGGTTCTCAAGCAAAAAGTAGACCAAAAGAATATTCTCTGAATCAAGGGATGATATTTTGTATTATTATACCTTCTGTTAAAATCTCGTAATCTGATT
>NW_018469466.1:0-630 GCF_002113885.1 Mizuhopecten yessoensis
TTTTTATTTAAACATAAAGGAAGACGCATACCAGAGGGAAACATGACTTAATGTTACCTTGATTAAGTACAGGGAGGTCAACCCACAACAGCAAATCTCCGTACAAATTAATGATCTATAATGTATATGCATATATTACGTCTTTTGAATGTTAACTATAAGTGTACATCTTATTGTAAAGAAGAAGAGAGATATTATCGAGCAGAACGTGTATGTAGAACACCGTTCATGTTTTTAGAGAGACTGGAGGCGTGTATGGAAATATCTAATAATCTGGCCTCCTTCGACGCCACTGGTCATCCTGTGCTGCCCCTAAACGCTGGTGTCTCTGACCAAGATAGACTTCCCGTCGGGATACAGATTGTCGGCCGACTACATGACGACCCTGGTATACTTCAAATGGCCTACGCAATCGAACGAAATTAGAACAGCATTTGCTTTTTAGATAATCTGATATTTTTTAACCTAAATTAGCCAAAAATGATAGAAGTATTCATTTAAATGCAACTTGTGTTGAAGTAATGTTAATACATGAAACATAAATGACTATAGAGAAGTACGAAAATGCTACGGTATGGTTTAAGAAAACCACGAAATATAATCCCAACGAAATTTTAAACACACGAAATA
>NW_018469467.1:0-630 GCF_002113885.1 Mizuhopecten yessoensis
TATGTGTTGTACTATCCGGATATGCATCGTAAACATGACAGCATGTATCCAATTGTATCTCAGGTGCAGACAGTCCAGTGAAATTGATATGAAACACGTAATCTGTCAAGTATAAGGTATATCATATACAAAGATGGTGGTATAACCTAGTTTTCCCCGTGCCCAAGTACATGTATAAACCAGGAGGTTACATTTCGTTCCGCTCTACTTAACCAGACATATGTTTGCTAACCAGACTTATGTTTGCAGTAGGTTTACATTACAATTCACTTTTCCACCCTATCCACTTTAAATGTCATATTTACGGACTGGCGTGTACAAACTAAAACAATCACGACATAAACAATGTAATTTTAATATTTTAGATAAAATGTGACTACAATTTTGAACATTTGATTCAGTGTAATAGTCGTACATATTTACAGGGGTAAGCCCTTGCTACTATTGTCTACAATCACTGACTGTTATAAATAACCTTGGTATTGAGCTACATAAGGAATTTTATACAGATTGATTCAGGTAGTTATTCACCAAATCATTCTTGATTAAGTATAGTTTTGACATGTCATGCTTACGTGTAACTCAATTTTGTGTCATTTCAGGTTTATATCTTGACACATCTTAGGATAT
>NW_018469468.1:0-630 GCF_002113885.1 Mizuhopecten yessoensis
ATCCTGTTTTTCTTTGTTTGTTGGGTAACCGAACTTATCGGTAGTGCATTGACCATTCAATACCAAACAATGAGGAAACTCTATCTCTTTCTCTGGAAGTCAAATTGAGAGGAACACCACTTAACGGAGGAAATGGTGAAAAGACTAGTTAGGGTTCTATGATGTAGCGTGTAGTTAATAGTCAAATTGAATTACAAAACATATATCAATTAATAGTGTACATCTTCACATGGTATCGTATTACGAGGCGAAGTACAGGAAATCACGCAACAGGGCGACGTGCTGGGTATAACAGTACAGGGCGACGTACTGGGTAACACGGAACATGATATACTGGGAATCGCAGTACAGAGTGACGTCCTGGGTATTAGAGTACATGGCGACATACTGGGTATCAGAGTACAGGGCGACATACTGGGTATCAGAGAACAGGGTGACATACTGGGTATAAAAAGACAGGGTGACATTCTATATATCGCAGTACAGGGCAAGGTAATGCATATCACTGTACAAGGCGACGTTCTGGAAATTACATTACAGGGCTCCGTACTGGGTATAACGTAATAGGGGACGTACTGCGAATGCCAATGCATGGCGACGTACCGGGTATCACAATACGTGGTGACGTAC
>NW_018469469.1:0-631 GCF_002113885.1 Mizuhopecten yessoensis
AACGTTGCCCTTTGACCCAATGACCTTGACCTTTGGTCAGTTGACGTTTTGTTTAATTCTGATCTACTTTGCTTCATCATGTCTTAACAAAATTTTCATCAGTGAAAAGATGCAAAATTTGACCTTGAACTTTCAATCAAATGACCTTGACCTTTGACCTTGACTTTTTACCTCAGTGTGTCTCTTTGTTTAATTCCGAACAACTTTGCTCCATAATTTCATAGCGAAATGTTCACCAGTGAAAAGCTACAAAATTTGACCTTGACCCCTGACCCGATGACCTTGACCTTTGGTCAGTTATCTCCTTGTTTAATTCTGATCAACTTTGCTTCATAATGTCATAACAAAATGTTCATCAGTGAAAAGATGTAAAATTTGACCTTGACCTTTGCCCTTGACTTTTTACCTCAATGTGTATTTTTGTGAACTGAACATCTTGACCAAGTTTCATGTACATCGGTCAATAAATACTTAAGTTATCAGCCAGAAACAAAATTTGTGGACGGACAGACAGACGGACAGACAGAGTGATTACTATAGGGCACCCGTATCTCCGATACGGGGCCCTAATAACCGAAAAGTGACTTTAACAGACGTGATATCAGATGAAATGTACTGTACCGGTATAACC
>NW_018469470.1:0-631 GCF_002113885.1 Mizuhopecten yessoensis
TGTGATAGCCACGGCGTATTCTGTCTCTGTCGGTACTCGTGGTCGAGCTCAAATGAGATACGTGCGCTTTTAGATTTACATAATTTATAATATTACCGGGTTCAGTAAAATGGTATGATTTAATTATATTGCTGAATTAAACGATTTTTTGTGTCTTTTTACATACAAGATTTAAATTAGTACTACAATGTGTAATATGAATACCCGGCTTCCTCTGGAGCGACGACGCAATATATAAAAAAAATCTCTCGTCGTCAGAAAGCTACATTATTGCAGCTAGATTAAAAACGTCAAAATGACGGGCCAGGATGAATAACTGATCAGGAAGGAGAACCTACTTCTAGTAAATAGGATCGCGTAACATTTTTTTTAAAAATGTAAAGCTACTGGGAGTAAATATAGATTCAAAATTAAATTTTAACCAACACATCTCAGAGCTATGTAGAAAAGTCTCAAAACAGTTGGCGGTACTCAAGCGAATTGGAAACTCCTTACCAAAAAATGTAAAAATGTTAATTCTCAAATCCTTTGTAATGTCAAACTTTAATATTGTCCTGTTATTTGGCACTTTTGTAACAAGATGCTTATAGGGCCTGTATCGCTCACCTGGATATCTAAGCAATCATGGCAA
>NW_018469471.1:0-631 GCF_002113885.1 Mizuhopecten yessoensis
ATAGATCTTATGCCGCTTTCTAACACCTATACAACGCATTGGCATGTTTTGAGGTAACCACATGCAAAAGGGCATCAACGATACCCCAGGCTAAAGATGCCCACTTTGCATCATTTCGAATTTCAGTACAAAATCGTTATTTTTTCATTTTCAACATGCCAGTGCATATTGTTAGGTCTTATGCCGCTTTTTCACATTATACTACGCATTGGCATCTTCTTAGGTATACACATGCAAAAGGGCATCAACGATACCCAAGGCGAAAGATGCCCACTGAGCATCATTTCGAATTTCAGTACAAAATCGTTCATTTTTCATTTTCAACATGCCAGGACATATTGTTATAGGTCTTTTGCCGCTTTTCAAAACTATACTACGCATTGGCATCTTCTTAGGTATCCACATACAAAAAGACATCAACGATACCCCAGGCTAAAGATGCCCACTTTGCATCATTTCGAATTTCAGTACAAAATCGTTATTTTTTTCATTTTCAACATGCCAGGGCATATTGTTATAGGTCTTATGCCGCTTTTTAACAGCTATACCACGCATTGATATCTTCTAAGGTTACCACAAGCAAAAAGGCATCAACGATACCTCAGGCTAAAGATGCCCACTGGGCATCATT
>NW_018469472.1:0-631 GCF_002113885.1 Mizuhopecten yessoensis
ACCCCTCATTCAAAATGGCAGAGAGAATAGAAACCAAAAAAATGCAAAAATACAAAAATACATGTACCTCTAAATCTCTCCCTCTACTAAAATAAACGTATAAGCACAAAGAAACAGAACAATTAGTTTTCAATAAAAACAAAAAAGAACATACATATAATATACAGATACGCACATGATGCTTACAACACCAAGGCATGTAATACTCACCGGTTACCTCAGGTTAGAAGATAGTAAAGTGGTTCCAGACACATGGGCTTCAAACCGTCTGTTAGCCTCCGCCACAACATCACTGTCACCACAACGACCCATCTTGGTCAGCACCAAGTCCCTTAACATTGCGTTCAGAGGACCTATGATGCGGTAAATCTATTTATTAGTACATCAAATTATAGGGACAAAGTAATTGTCAACATCATAACTCAATTTTGAAAATTTACAGAATCATTAATTAACTAACATAGTATTGATCTCAATTAATTGCCCTTTCTCTCTCTGTTAATGAGGTCAGATTGTGTGAATGGGACATATTTGTACAGAAATTGAAATATATGTCACCTTAACATTGCCTGGATTGTAGAACAATCTCATTATCGATGCAGACAAACATGTATCAATCCATGATTATTTT
>NW_018469473.1:0-631 GCF_002113885.1 Mizuhopecten yessoensis
CTAAGGTTCACGGTACGCTACTGTACACTGCTACCTGAGGTTCACCGTACGTAACTGTACACTGCTACCTAAGGTTCACCGTACGCTACTGTACACTGATACCTAAGGTTCACTTTACGCTACTCTACACTGCTACCTGAGGTTCACCGTACGCTCCTGTCCACTGTTACCTAAGGTTCCCCGTACGCTACTGTACACCGCTACCTAAGGTTCACAGTACGCTACTGTACAGTGAACCTTAGGTAGCAGGGTACAGTAGCGTACCACAGTAGTGTAAAGTGAACCTTAGGTATCAGTGTACAGTAGCGTACGCTACTGTACTTCACGGTACGCTACTGTACAGTGCTACCTGAGGTTCACCGTACGCTACTGTACACTGCAACCTAAGGTTCACCGTACGCTACTGTACACTGCAAGCTAAGGTTCACCGTACACTACTGTACACTGCTACCTTAGGTTCACCGTACGCTACTGTACACTGTTACCTAAGGTTCACCATACACTATTGTACACTGTTAACTAAGGTTCACCATACGCTACTGTACACTGATACCTAAGGTTCACTTTACGCTACTCTACACTGCTACCTAAGGTTCACCGTACTCTACTGTACACTGCTACCTAAGGTTCA
>NW_018469474.1:0-631 GCF_002113885.1 Mizuhopecten yessoensis
TCGAGGAATAGATGTTCACATCTATTTCGACGACTCCCTCATGCTTCACCTACTGAGAGAGTCTCTGGTGCAGGTCACCCGGTTGGTTCTGAAACTCTTACTCAAGGTCGGCTTCATTCCTTCCAGAGAAAGGTCGGATGTTTCCCCATCTCAGGATTTTGTTTTTCTGGGGAACCGTTTCAATACGGTTCAGGACATCGCCCTTCCACCGATGGAAAAATTCGAGAAGGCCAGGGCTTTTGCTCTGACCTTCATCGGCTGGTCTCAAGTCCAGGTACGTTGGTTTCTCAGTTTTCTGGGATATCTCAAAGCCCTGGCCGATGTGGTCCCCTTAGGGAGACTTCACATCAGGCCTCTCCATATGTTTCTCCTTGCCAACTGGGTCTCTTCTTCAAGGGATTGGGAAGCCTTGCTTCCTCTGAACCAGTCGGTCAAGGAGTACGCACGCTGGTGGACTCATCAGGACAATGTTCTCCGAGGGGTTCCTTTGTCCAAGCCGGTTCCCACTATGACCCTGTACACGGATGCATCCATGACAGGGTGGGGAGCTTATCTCGACGGGCGTTAACAGTCGGGGGAGTGGTCTTGGGAACAGCTCTCGGAGCACAGCAATGTGCTCGAGATGAGGGCT
>NW_018469475.1:0-631 GCF_002113885.1 Mizuhopecten yessoensis
TTAGTCGATCGATAAGGCCAAATTAATAATCGGTTAGTCGATCGAAAGGCCAAACTGATGCCAACCGATAATCGATTATGATTTCCAACCGATTTCCCATCACTACACAAGGGTCTGTACCGCTATAAGAGACTCATGTTTGGGATCAGCTCCGCACCTGAAAAGTACTAACAGGTCATTTCACAAGTATTCCACGACTGTGAAGGAGTACGGAATATCTCCGACGATATCGTAGTATACGCGAAAGACAAGGAGGAACATGACTGTCGACTCGTGAAAGTGTTCGAAAGGATCGAGGAGAACAATTTGACATTGAATCGTCAGAAATGCCAGTTAGGGATTGACCAAATTCAGTTCATGGGACATATGGTTTCAACTGATGGCATAGGGCCAACAACCGACCGAGTGAAAGCAATTGCTGAGGCTAAACCTCCAAAATCGGGATCCGAGATTGGATTGGTCAACTTCAGTGCCAGATATATTCCAGACCTGGCTACTGTATCAGAACCGTTACGAGAAAAGGTGTTGTGTACACCTGGGGACGTGAGCAACAGGACAGTTTTGAGAAACTAAAAGAGAGTCTGTCTGAATAAGTGATCTGTATAGGCGCAAAAGCATTTCCCGATCCGCT
>NW_018469476.1:0-631 GCF_002113885.1 Mizuhopecten yessoensis
CCTTCTACAGAGGCAGCCTTATTAATTTTATTAATGTAAAAAAAAACTGCCGGTCTTGATGTATTTCCACCTTATTTTATTAAAGGTATTGCTGACTCTTTTGTGAAGCCCTTGCTGTTACTTTTAAACAAATCCATATCCACTGATTGCATACCGAATATTTGGAAGTGTGCTAATGTTACCCCAATATATAAGGGCAAGGGAGGAAGAGGTGACCCAAGTAACTATAGACCAATCTCTTTCGCATTATTATTTAGTAAACTTCTTGAAAAAATAGTTTTTAAACATCTCTTTAATTTTCTATCTGAGAATAATGTTATCTCAAACAATCAGTCTGGCTTCCTTCCCAATGACTCCACAGTTAACCAATTAATATATTTATATGATGAAGTTTCAAAACAACTTGATCAAGGAAAAGAGGCAATGATAGTATTTTGTGACATCAGCAAATCTTTTGACAGGGTTGGGCACAGTGGAATGATTTACTAATTGAAGAAATATGGAATTTGTGACGACGATTTGAACTGGATTCATTGCTATCTTACTGATAGACAACAACAAAAAAGCGATCAGGAGATAGCCATATATTATTGCCATAGGAATGGCTACAGTCTGCTGGAATATCTTGTCA
>NW_018469477.1:0-631 GCF_002113885.1 Mizuhopecten yessoensis
ATTGATTACAGGACGGGGCTGTGTAGTGTATTGATTACAGGGCGGGACTATACAGTGTATTTATTACAAGACGGGGCTGTGTATTTTATTGATTACATGACCCGACTGTGCAGTGTATTGATTACAGGACGGGGCTTTTTAGTGTATTGATTAAAGGACTTGACTGTTTAGTGTATCGATTACAGGACGGGACTATACAGTGTATTGTTTACAGGACGGGACTATATAGTGCATTGATTACAGGACGGGACTATATGGTGTATTGATTACAGGACGGAACTGGGTAGTGTATTGATTACAGGACGGGACTATATAGTGTATATATTACAGGACTGGACTGTGCAGTGAATTAATTACATGACTGGACGTTACAGTGTATTGATTGCATGACGGGATTGTGTAATGTATTGATCACGGGACTGGGCTGTTTAGTGTATTGATTACCGGACTTGACTGTTTAGTGTATCGATTACAGGACGGGACTATATAGTGTATTGTTTAAAGGACCGGACTATATAGTGTATCCATTACAAGAAGGGACTATATAGTGTATTGAATACAGGACTAGATTGTGCTATGTATTGACTACAGGGCGGGACTATACAGTGTATTGATTACAGGACGGGGCTGT
>NW_018469478.1:0-631 GCF_002113885.1 Mizuhopecten yessoensis
GTATATTTGGTCTTTGTTGGATTGTGTCCTTGTTTGTTGACCGTTATGTGTTCACGCTGTGGTAGATTTGGTCTTTGTTGGATTGTGTCCTTGTTTGTTGACCGTTGTGTGTTCACGCTGTGGTATATTTGGTCTTTGTTAGATTCTGTCCTTGTTTTGTTTATTGACCGTTGTGTTCACGCTGTGGTTTATTTGGTCTTTGCTGGATTCTGTCTTTGTTGACCGTTGTGTGTTCACGGTGTTGTATATTTGGTCTTTGTTGGATTCTGTCCTTGTTTGGTGACCGTTGTGTGTTTACGCTGTGTGTGTTCACGCTGTGTTATATTTGGTCTTTGTTGGATTGTGTCCTTGTTTGTTGACCGTTGTGTGTTCACGCTGTGTTATATTTGTTCTTTGTTGGATTATGTCCTTGTTTATTGACCGTTGTGTGTTCACGCTGTGGTATATTTGGTCTTTGTTGGTTGTGTCCTTGTTTGTTGACCGTTGTGGGTTCACGCTGTGTTATATTTGGTCTTTGTTGGATTGTGTCCTTGTTTGTTGACCGTTGTGTGTTCACGCTGTGTTATATTTGGTCTTTGTTGGATTATGTCCTTGTTTATTGACCGTTGTGTGTTCACGCTGTGGTATATTT
>NW_018469479.1:0-631 GCF_002113885.1 Mizuhopecten yessoensis
CAATACTTACAATGTAGCACATAAAACTAACAATGTAGCACACAATACTTACAATGTAGCACATCAAATTTAAAATGTAGCACATAAAACTAACAATGTAGCACACAAAACTAACAATGTAAACTAATAATGTAGCACACAATACTTACAATGTAGTACAAAAAACTAACCATATATCACATAAAACTTACAATATAGCACACAATACTTACAATGTAGCACACAATACTAACAATGTAGCACATAACACTATCAATATATCTCACAAAACTAACAATGTAAACTAATAATGTAGCACACAATACTAACAATGTAGCACATAACACTAACAATATAGCACACAAAACTAACAATGTAGCACAGAAAACTTACAATGTAGCTCACAAAACAAACAATGTAGCACATAACACTAACAATATAGCACACAAAACTAACAATGTAGCACATAAAACTAACATTATATCATATTAAACTAACAATGTAGCACACAAAACTTACAATGTAGCTCACAAAACTAACAATGTAGCACATAAAACTAACTATGTAGCACATAAAACTAACAATGTAGCACATAAAACTTACAATATAGCACACAATACTTACAATGTAGCACAAAAAACTAACCATATAT
>NW_018469480.1:0-631 GCF_002113885.1 Mizuhopecten yessoensis
AACCCTAACCCTAACCCTAACCCTAACCCTACCCTAACCCTACCCTAACCCTAACCCTAACCCTATAGTTATGATTCGGTCGCGGACTGTCACCTGACAAAACATGTTCATGTTTATCATCCGAAAGCGGATTATCATCTGACAAAGAACAGGCTCATGTTTATGATCTGGAAGTGGACTGTCACGTGAAAAAAAACCCAGGTTCATGTTTTTGAAAAAGGCGCAGACTGTCACCTGACATAAAACATAGTGATGTTTATGATCTGGAGACGAACTGTCCCCTGACAAACACGTGGTCATATTTATGTTTCGGAGGCAGACTGTCACCTGACAAAAACATGTTCATGTTTATGATCCAGAAGCGGACTGTCACCTGACAAATTAATTTGTAATGTTCATGATCCGGAAGCGGACTGTCACCTGACAAAACATTGTCATGTTTATGATCTGGGGAGGAACTGTCACCTGACAAACACCTGGTCATATTTATGACTCGGTCGCGGACTGCCACCTGACAATACATGGTCATGTTTATGATCCGGAAGCGGACTGTCACTTGACAAATGCCATTGTACTGTTCAGGATTCAGAGGCTGACTGTCACCTGACAAAATACATTGTCATGTATATGA
>NW_018469481.1:0-631 GCF_002113885.1 Mizuhopecten yessoensis
GTCATTGATTTAAAGTACTTGTTAACGTCATTGATTTAAATATTTCGTCCACGTCATTATTTTAACTAAATTGTTAACTTCATTGTTTTAACTAACTTGTTAACGTCATTGATTTAACTAACTTGTTTACTTCATTGATTTAACTAACTTGTTTACGTCATTGATATAAAGTCCTTGTTTACGCCATTGATTTAAATATTTTGTCCACGTCATTGATTAAACTAACTTGTTAACGTCATTGATTTAAAGTACTTGTTAACGTCATTGATTGGAATATTTTGTCCACGTCATTGTTTAAACTAACTTGTTCACTTCATTGTTTTAACTAACTTGTTTACGTCATTGATTTAAAGTACTTGTTTACGTCATTGATTTAACTAACTTGTTAAGGTCATTGATTTAACTAACTTGTTTACGTCATTGATTTGAATATTTTGTCCACGTCATTGTTTTAACTAACTTGTTCGCTTCATTGTTTTAACTAACTTGTTAACGTCATTGATTTNAAGGTCATTGATTTAACTAACTTGTTTACGTCATTGATTTGAATATTTTGTCCACGTCATTGTTTTAACTAACTTGTTCGCTTCATTGTTTTAACTAACTTGTTAACGTCATTGATTTAACTAAC
>NW_018469482.1:0-631 GCF_002113885.1 Mizuhopecten yessoensis
AGTTGGCAATGAACATAATCTATGAAGGGCGTCAGCGATCCATAAGCATAATACCGTATACGCCATCTAAATGAAGTTCGTTTCGTATATTAACCTCCGACGAATGGCTAAAATGCTTTACAAAGGGAAAAAAGGTCGGAGCGGGTAACAGTGATTAATATGGTAGCTTCTTTGCGAGGTTAATATAGTCCAATGAGTCTATTTCGATATATGAGTATAACTGGAAATTATGCAGTAAACATCACTTCATATATATATTTTTTTTATAGCGTCTTTTTTTTTTTTAAATGTAATAGTCGGATTAGTCATTTGATATTTTTTCTCTTATTTGTTGCAGTTGTATACGCGCATCGACGAATTGCTCTGCTATTGGCCCGATGGAATAATTCATAAATAAGCCACCATTGTTTATTTCACACACAAAAACCCCTTATCGTTACAACCGTTGAGTATGGAGATTCATTTCAAACGTGTTTTACCAATTGACGTTAATTTTGGAGTTATAAACAATCTTATTTACATTTTATACGTACCTTTCTGTACACGGTGTTTCGTGTATATAGCTACGGTTGCTGAACTGGACTGTGTCGATTGGCGGCGAATAGTGCGCGTATTCATGAAACCGTTTTCA
>NW_018469483.1:0-631 GCF_002113885.1 Mizuhopecten yessoensis
AACACAAATTGATCGTCCTCGATGTTTAGGAGTTTATCCTTAAGGCAATTCACCAAAACTTAAGGAACTTAACTGCAGAATAACATTGATTTAATAACAAGATACAATAAATTACATAAGAAAAATATCACAGCAAGGTAATAAAACATATTAACACATATTACTATCGCTAAGGGATGAGAAAATGTTCAAACAAAGTAACTAAAAGTCCGTAGATAAACGCTGCACAAATCTCATGCAGATAGGGTGAGATATTAAAAGCACATGGCTGTACATGTTTACATGCTAATACAACAAGGTGTAAGAATTATTCGAATGAACACTTATATAGTATAATCTAAAATAGATACAGAGAGTATAAAGCATAATAAAGGAAATGTGAAGATAATTTTAAGAGGAATAATTGAAACATAAGATGAGAAAAAGACTATGAATTTCAAGAGTAATCTATTCAAGATCGCATGTTTCACTATTTTACAAAGAACTTAATCAAATCACCCAAGCACAAAAGTATTCTCGTGGTCGGTTCAGTTTTACCAGACCTTGATGCGCGAGATTTAATCCCTGCGAACAACTTCTGATCGGAACAACTGCGAAAATTTAGCCACTGAAAATTAAAATCTATACAGTA
>NW_018469484.1:0-631 GCF_002113885.1 Mizuhopecten yessoensis
TTCAGAGTCTAGTTTATGATTAAATCATCGATAAAAAAATTGAAGTTCATTGGAAAGTTACACATTATGTTACAACGAAGTATTTCCACATCAACCATGGCAAACCCTTCAAAACCTTTATTATCATCGTAGGTGACATTGGAGAATAAATGTTTACCATCATATTCATCGCTTCAATCTATACGTCTGCCATTTTTATGACTTTTTTTTCAATTTGAAATACTCTCGCACACCTTTGGTCATTACTAGTGTACACTGCCGGGAATATTATGATTATTATTGTTATTATTATTAATAATGACAAAACAACCAATCAGAAGCCTTCTACTATACACGTTCGGGTTTGGTATAGCAACAACCCAACTTCACACTTCCTGGCTACCGATCAAAACCTACAGACCAAGAAACGGCATATTCCGTGCGTAGCAGCCTAAGGGTTAATGAACATGAAATTTTATTTGTGTCTTCTGGTTATTTGTACAACATGAACTTTTTTATGTTGAAATATTTACTGGACACTCAACAGTAGAGGTGAGGTAAAATCCAACATGGCAGACCATGTTGAAATTATGTGAACAGGGGGGTTGCTCGCAATTGTAGCTAGGACCTGATTGCTATCATAAGTTGTAGC
>NW_018469485.1:0-631 GCF_002113885.1 Mizuhopecten yessoensis
AATGTGAATAATAGCCCTAAGAACGTGTAAAGTAGATATCGGAACTTGTACAGTAGACACTAAAACGTGTACAGTAGACACCAGAACTGTACAGTAGACAACAGAACATGTATAATAAATATTAGATCGTGTACAGTAGACGTCAGAACGTGTAAATTAGACAACATAACGTGCAAAGTAGACATCAGAACGTGTACCGTAGAAATCAGAACGTGTACAGTAGCAATCAGAATGTGAACAGTAGACATAAGAACGTGTAATATTGGCATAACAATGTGTAGAGTTAACATCAGAACGTGTACAGTAGATATCGGAATGTGTACAGTAGATGTCAGCACATGTCTATCGCTGAAACCTATAAATATTAGCTGAAAAAGTAATGTGTTGTATTTTCAAAACAACAAGGCAAAGTATTGCAAGGCAATTCATAGTCCCCTATCGGTGATGATTTCTATATTTAACAAACAGTACATTTATGTCAGGAAGCATAGGTCACAGTGAGGTCATAGGGACAAACTTCTTGTACTCCGCCATCCCAAGATGTCCTTGTGCACAACATCTGTATAGTATAGAAGATATGCCCTGCACAATTGTTTTTCAAAAGTTAAGGTCAAAGTTCAAAACATAGGTC
>NW_018469486.1:0-631 GCF_002113885.1 Mizuhopecten yessoensis
TTTTACCAAATTTGAAAATCCCTCGGGTGGAATTTCCCTATCCTATATCCCTGGGCATGGAAGAGTCTTATATTATTCTTCGTATCCTTTTCAAGGGTTTCCATGTAAATATTCCTTTTCGTAAAGTAATATCATGCCCTAGTTTTATCGATTGTGAGTTCGAATTACAGTTCAATTCACGGTTCAGTATTTTCCTCTTTTTTTCTTCTTACAAAAGTACATGGCTTGTTGTACCTTGCAGATTTGTTCTAAATCAAAATTTCTAATTTGGTATAATAAGTAAACGTTTAATAATGTGTATCTATGGAATGCTAGACGCTCCTGAATTCAATTATAGGAAATTTAATAACATTATTTTCAAATTGTGACGATGATTTGTTTCGCGAAGCTATGGACAGAAATTACTACAAATATGTCGATAATGTGGCGTACTGTGCTGGAGATTTCAATCCTACTAGATGTTTGTCCTTTTTAGCTCTCTTTTCAAAAAATGACATCGATCGGCAGTCAGTACTGAAAAATATTTCCCATCACAAAAGCTCAATGACACGAAAAAAACACTAGGCTTGGTTTGATTTTATTCTGTTAAACGTCCTATTTACACCTTTGAACATTTCAGGACATGCCTCCA
>NW_018469487.1:0-631 GCF_002113885.1 Mizuhopecten yessoensis
CTGACATCATGTGTTATCCTGACAAAGCGTGTTATCCTGACATCACGTGTAATTCTGACATCATGTGTTATCATGACAAAGCGTGTTATCCTGCCACCGTGTGCTATCCTGACATCATGTGTTATCCTGACAAAACGTGTTTTTCAGACACCGTGTGCTATCCTGACATCATGTTTTATCCCGACAAAGCGTGTTATCCTGACATCATGTATTATCCTGACAAAGCGTGTTATCCTAACATCATGTGTTATCCTGATATCATATGTTATCCTGACAAAGCATGTTATCATGACATCATGTGTTATCCTGACAAAGCGTGTTATCCTGACATCATGTGTTATTCTGACAAAGTGTGTTAACAATAAGCATATTAAATCGACTTCATTTCGTGTCGCTTTTAATCATAGTTCCCCCGTCCATAACATCGTGTATCGGAAACCGTTCTACCCTGTTTGATAAAATCGATATTAATAAACGAATTATCTGGTGATATGATAGCCGTGCATCAATACCAATTAATAATATCTACACGGACATACAGGGTTATAGTGGATAATATCTACAATGTACATAGACGTACAGGTTTACAATTTAGATAATATCTACACAGACGTACAGGGTTATAATAGAT
>NW_018469488.1:0-631 GCF_002113885.1 Mizuhopecten yessoensis
ATATCAGAACTCGACAGTTAACATCCACATGTAGAATCAGTCTACTGGTATATCAGAACTGGACAGCACACATCTAACAGTTTACATATCTTCTACACTCCACTTATAGGCCTGGTTAGCCACTGCCTTCTTGTCTGACATTTTCGCAAAGAGTTGTGCTTCAAATCCGTTTGACCTATTGACTCCATCCCAGCGATACCCCGGCTGGATGCCATATCTGTTGGGTGGACCAGAAGGTCCCTTGTACCTCGGTAATTCTGAAAGATACAAGATTTAGCTGAACTTATTTGTAGTGTTCTGAAAGTTATTTTAGATGGTCTCTTCATACAATGATCAATACATGGTTCAATATTACAAAAGACAAGATGCCCATGGGCCTTAATGGTCACCTGAGTCTTACAGTATTTATTTTTGTTGTTGAAATTTGAAGTGGAGATAATGATGTCAATTATCGCTACCAATTTGAGTAAAAGAACAGTTAAGTAAATGTTAAGTTAAGTTTGTCAGGACTATGAGTTAATCATTCCTAAATAGAATTTCAGTTAAATCGGCCTATAAGAACTTGAACTTAAGTTTGAAATAGTTGTTTTTTTCAAAATGGCGGCTGTGGCGGCCATATTAAATTTCTGAT
>NW_018469489.1:0-631 GCF_002113885.1 Mizuhopecten yessoensis
TATGATAAGGGGCTATCCCGTCCCCTTACTTCTAAGGTATATATTTTGAACATCTAATCATATGATAAGGGGCTATCCCGTCCTCTTACTTCTAAGGTATATATTGCACATCTAATCATATGATAAGGGGCTATCCCTTCCTCTTACTTCTAAGGTATATATTGAACATCTAATCATACGATAAGAGGCTATCCCGTCCCCTTACTTCTAAGATATATACTAAACATCTAATTATATAATAAGGGGCTATCCCGTCCCCTTACTCCTAAGGTATATATTGAACATCTAATAATACGATAAGGGGTTATCCCGTCCCCTTACTTATAAGATATATACTAAACATCTAATTATATAATAAGGGGCTATCCCGTCCCCTTACTCCTAAGGTATATATTGAACATCTAATCTTACGATAAGGGGCTATCCCGTCCCCTTACTTCTAAGGTATATATTGAACATCTAATCTTACGATAAGGGGTTATCCCGTCCCCTTACTTCTAAGATATATACTAAACATCTAATTATATGATAAGGGGCTATCCCGTCCCCTTACTTCTAAGGTATCTATTGAACATCTAATCATATAATAAGGGGCTATCCCGTCCCCTTACTTCTAAGGTATATATTGAAC
>NW_018469490.1:0-631 GCF_002113885.1 Mizuhopecten yessoensis
ATGATGTTATCAATAAGATCATCAGTACCAACCTTATCATCTTCAATAACACAAGTAATTTGGAGCTTCTTGATACCGTAACCGATATCGACGAGCTTGGAAGAACCCCAGAGGAGACCGTCCATGGCAATTTCACGGACACCCTTTTCGAGTTCTGGCATTGGAGTTTCATCATCCCATGGCTTGACATCAAGAATAACTAAAGACTTAGCAGCTTCTTGTGGCTTAGCGGCCTTCTTGGCACGGTATTCAGCAAGACGTTGAGCCTTAAGCTTTTCAGCTTCTTCATCGGTTTCACTGTCGGAACCGAAAAGATCATCGTCATCATCATCATCGTCATCATCGGCAGCAGCAGCTGGAGCAGCTGGACCGTAGGCAGAAGCTGGCTTCTTTTGACCTGGGAAGCTCTTGGCAGCATCACCGAAGGAGGCGATGTGAGCGTACCATCTGGCAGCATTTGGGTACTTGGCGGCATCTGGAGCAGAACCGACAGCTTCGAAAACAGAAACATCAGCTTGACTGGCTTCGAATCCTTCAATGTAGGACTTGTCAGCTAAGAATTCATCAAGGGCCTTAAGACCAGCTGGGGAAGTAAGATTTGAGAACATTTTTATAATATTATTTAATTTTT
>NW_018469491.1:0-631 GCF_002113885.1 Mizuhopecten yessoensis
CCTGAGAAAATTTGGGATGCGTTCATTACTAGATGGGGGTAACAGTGGATATAATTACCCTGGGAAAATTTGGGATGCGTTAATTCCTGGAGAGGGTTACAGAGGCTATGACCTCTGAGAAAAAATTTGGGATGCGTTCATTCCTGGATGAGGGTAACAATTATCTAGAGGCTATGACCCCTGAAAAGGTTGGGGTGGGTTCATCCCTGGAGGTTGTAACAGAGGCTATGACTCAAGGGAAACTTTGGATGTTCTTATTACGAGATGGGGGTAACTGGGGCTACTATAAATGACCCCTTGGAAAATTTTGGATGCGTTCATTCCTTGATGAGGGTAACAGTGGCTTTGATAGAGAGGTTTAAAACCGTATTTTCATAATAAAATGATCATGACTAGATATCGTCTGTTGTGCGCTATTTGGTTGAAAAATGGCAACTCAACTAAACATTCTTCTATAAATATTTAACATGCTTAAACATTGTCATATCAGTGTTCATTCATAGAAAAGGAACTTTTATTTGTCACAGGCAGAGGATTTCATTTTTGCATGCTACATGACTGTCCAAAAACACAATATTTTGGCTATTTCTGCATAGCAATGCAATTTTGTTGCTATGATAGGACATCTACG
>NW_018469492.1:0-631 GCF_002113885.1 Mizuhopecten yessoensis
GTTATGACACAGTGAACGTGTCTCTATATTAGTTATGACACAGTGCACGTGTCTTTATATTGATTATCATTCAGTGACGTGTCTCTATATTGGTTATGACACAGTGAACTTGTCTTTATATGTGATATTACACAATGACCATGTCAAGTTTTCTCGACATTTCAGTTACTATTTACTGCCATAAGAGGAGCGTCCTACACCTCTGATATAGCCCTCGACAACATCACCTTTACCTCGGATAGATGTGGTGAGTTATTGTAACAGTGGATGGAACGAAGTGGTTAATCCCGTTATATTATGTTAAGACACTTTCGACTCTATGCATACGCAGAGAATACATGAAGATTGTTATCGTTAAACATATTACATGTATCACTATAAACCGGAAAATGTTCGATGCAGTAAAATTTTCGCCTTTTTTCGCCCCCCTTAATGAGAGCAATTTCTGTATTACAGGGAATATAAGTAAACAACATAATATACATAGTTATTTTGCGAAAATTTAAACTGGCAGAAAATTGAGTTTATAGGAGAAGGACGTAAGTATGACTGGGCGAAAATTTCCTGGTGCACAGTGTCTTACTTATTTGACGTCACTAGATTGATTTTAAATTGAATCAATTTAAAAAAA
>NW_018469493.1:0-631 GCF_002113885.1 Mizuhopecten yessoensis
GCTATAATTGAATATTATGGCTTTATGACATTGCATAACACGGTATTCATATTCATATTCCTTTTAGATAACATCTTTTACTATATTTGAAAGAAAAATAGTTTGTTAAAATTTGACTAGTTGAATACAGAAATGAAAACAATGAAAATTGAAGATCAAAGCCGACTGCGGTCGAAAACAAGACCTATTCATAGCAAATTAAGACATTACCAATGTTGCTTTCGAATAATCAAAATTGCACTTTTTTTCTTAATCTTTTGTTTCCACAGAAAAGAAATGAACTTGTCTACAAACAACGCGTAAGAAAAAAAAACCCCATTTAACTGAAGGTTATGTCCATATGACCATTATGCCATGTTTACATGTTTTGATACCATATATTATTACATATTATCGTCGATGCCATATGTCCCATACTTAGTACCATACACTCCGAGTTCTCTTTCCTTATGACACTCTCTCTCTCTCTGTCACAGTACCTAATGATGTACATCTCTGATCTACGGTAGTGGTATAGTTCCACGAAGACAAACTACCTGAATACCATATTTTCATGATGTCATACCTCAGAGATGCCACACCTATGATATACATCCCTAAAGTCATACTTTAAAAATGTCATACTTTCTTA
>NW_018469494.1:0-631 GCF_002113885.1 Mizuhopecten yessoensis
GTATTTTCACCATTTTCCTCAATTTTTCCCCACATGGAAACCCCCTATACTGTCATATGTACGGGATATGTAGTTATTTGATTTGATCTATATTATTATTAGCGTGTGAAATGACCTTCACGTTATTTTTGTGGTAGAAAACGCGCTTTAATCTCAGCACAAGTGTTTTTCCGAAAGTTGTTATAAATCATGAGTGTGTGTCTCCGCTCTATAAGTTGGAGTGGTTGCCGGTTACATGTGTAGGTGTCCATTGATGTACATGTAGCTATATTGAGGAGATAGCAGTCTAGAGGTTCTTGTCACCGATGTTTTTTTTAACTAACGAAAATGAAAACGCCCAACTATTCAGTCATATTTAAATAAAAATATTTTAATATGCTCTGAAATGAAAAACTCTGAAATATATAAGCTTAAACTGATATGTAAAATATTATAAAATGACGAATATAGTTGCACGGTTTATTACAATCTTTTATACAAATGAGATAATTCACAGGATAACATACAATATTTAACAGTATAAAATGAAAGTTTTAATGGTAAATCATTACAAGATAGATAAAAAGAATAAATGCTTAAACAGATGTTGTGGTGTTTCCGTCACTCCATACGAGTATATAGTTTGGCCTTA
>NW_018469495.1:0-631 GCF_002113885.1 Mizuhopecten yessoensis
TCTAAGAAGAGTTTACCAGAAACTTCGAACCGGAAGTTTGTGCGCAAACAACATTAAGAGAGTAAGGTAAGGACATGTGTATAACACTGCATCTATTCCTTGTACTTTTGTCCAACTAAATGAGTAATGTAGCGCACACTTAGTAAAAGTCTACCCTAGATTAAGACTCAAAGCTTCCATATTTCAGAAAGTTTTTCCTTGATGCAATTCCGATGGCAGGAACTAGCGATTCACTAAGCATGCTAGCTGAACTGATCAACGATGAAGAAATCACGGGAGTAGAAGCCGACATGTGGCTTACAACCTTATCTTTCATCCAACACCCGACAAAAGACATGCTTAGAGAAGTTTTGGTGAGTGTGACGATTAATGACCTGTGCATTGATATTTTACAAAAGAGGTTTATTGTTTAAATGGGTATAGCTTTGTTCATACTCGTTTGCGAATAGATATTGCAATCTAATGCTAAGCTACATCAGTTTTATATATTTTCCAAAAAAACGTTTGTCATTTATGTTTTCAGCCTCTTCTTTCCAACAACAACGGAAAAGCAATGCTCGCTGTTGGATCTCTGGTTCATAACTTCTGTCGTAAAAGGCCATGTGATGACGATATGGATGTCAGCAACATT
>NW_018469496.1:0-631 GCF_002113885.1 Mizuhopecten yessoensis
GGCCCTTCTGGCCAGGTGAGCTAATAATCGATATGACATTTTTTGCCAAACAATCGCATAATATAAGTAATCTATCAAGATATTTGTACACATTTAACAATAAGGCTACACAAATGTTACAAAGAAATATTATAAAAAATAATTGGAATCAGGGTATCAATTGTCTAGAATATTTTGTGAGGATAAAAAAACAGCTTAAAGACAGTACATTTCTCTATATATTGCATTTTATCCCACCTGGATTATCTAATGAATATTTATTTGATTTACTTGGAATTTTACGAAGAAAATACTATCCTTTTGGTAGGAAAAAAAAGTTTGATTGTCAATTTTTGATAATTGATATCAAACTCAAATTAAAAGGAATAACTCTTGTAATGTATGTTTATTTGACTATCGGATGTGGTATTCAATATGAGATCCAACTTTATGAATTACAGAATCAGCAGAAATAAGTGAAACAGTTTATGTATTCCCGTTGCTAACAACTCTTGCTAACATCTTTTTAATTACATTTCTGTTGCTTTATTGAGTTCTACAGTATATAACGGTAATTTATGATATTTTCCATGGCGCAAAAGCCATTATTCATCTCACATTTGATTATTTTCTCTTCTCCCGTTTTTATTGG
>NW_018469497.1:0-632 GCF_002113885.1 Mizuhopecten yessoensis
CTGATTATTCAGAAGAAGTTGTTAAAATATTTAACATATTTGACCGTTGTGACCTTGAAAATGGGTAAAGGTCATTCGGGTCAGGTGAGCTAATAAACAACCAGTCTAAAGTCTATAGTGTGAGACATCCAGATAACTGTAACACTTTTTTAAATAAGATTATAAACAACCTCTAAATCACTGACTGGATAGTGGGACAAACATATAAGTTGTGACTGGAAACGGGGACAAACAGATAAGGTGTGACTGGAATGGGTGACAAACAGATAAGTTATTGCTGAAAGTGAGACAAACAGATATGTTATGGCTAGAAGTGGGGCAAACAGATATGTTATGGCTGGAAAGTGGGACAAACAGATATATTATAGCTGGAAGGTTGGAGAAACAGGTAAGTTGTGACTGGAAACGGGGACAAACAGATAAGTTGTGACTGGAATGGGGGACAAACAGATAAGTTGTGGCTGGACAGTGGGACAAACAGATAAGTTGTGGCTGGAAAGTGGGACAAACAGATAAGTTTTGGCTTGATAGTGGGACAAACATATAAGTTGTGACTGGAATGGGGGACAAACAGATAAGTTATTGCTGAAAGTGGGACAAACAGATATGTTATGGCTGGAAAGTGGGACAAA
>NW_018469498.1:0-632 GCF_002113885.1 Mizuhopecten yessoensis
CTGAAATCTATGTAATCCATATTATTTATGATAAAGTTTGATAACTCTCTGACAACAACTTATTATAAAATTGAGCACATCCTTCCTATGAAACAATATATTGGGATACGTATCGCAATAAATTCATTCTGTATTGCAATATATTGTGAATTTGTGATACACTCTTGGCGTATTGTTACACCCCTAATTCCCTTGATGTACTCGTATCATTACCACAAAGTAGATCCACTTTAAGCAATCAAGACAGCTTTGGAGAATTTGTTCAGATCACTCACTGACTTTAAGCAACTAACTACAAAAAAGGACAATAACTCTGCAGAAAAAAAGTTTAAACTGATACATACCAGACTGATGTACCAAAAATGCATAAAAAGTTTGAATGAAATCTGACAATTGATTCCCAACCCTTAATATTTGTGTAGGGGATAATAATCTGCCCTTGTTTTGTTTAAAGGAACATTGTTTTTTGTTTCCCATTGATTACCATGTTTCATTCAGACTATATATGCATAATAATGCCCTCTTACAACATGATTCAACTCGGAAAACAAATAATTGTATTTCACTGCATTTAAGGGCAATGTACTATATAACTGCATTGACCCTTAGATGACACCCTCCTTAATATGAAT
>NW_018469499.1:0-632 GCF_002113885.1 Mizuhopecten yessoensis
AGAAAATCCAACCCAACTAAAACCATAACCGCTCCAGAGAAAATCATACCCAGCTAAAACTATAACCGCTCCAGAGTGAATCCAACCCAGCTAAAACCATAACCGCTCCAGAGAAAATCCAACCCAGCAAAAACTATAACCGCTCCAGAGAAAATCCATCCCAGCTAGAACCATAACCACTCCAGAGTGAATCAAACCCAGCTAAAACTAAAACTATAACCAATCCAGAGAAAATCCAACTCAGCTAAAACTATAAACGCTCCAGAGAAAATCCTACTCAGCTTAAACTACAACCCCTCCAGAGAAAATCCATCCCAGCTTGAACCATAACCACTCCAGAGTGAATCAAACGCTCCAGAGAAAAACCAACTCAGCTTAAACCATAACCACTCCAGAGTGAATCAAACCCAGCTAAAACCCTAACCGCTTCAGAGTGAATCAAACGCTCCAGAGAAAAACCAACTCAGCTTAAACCATAACCACTCCAGAGAGAATCAAACCCAGCTAAAACTATAACCGCTCCAGAGAAAATCCAACTCAGCTTAAACTATAACCACTCCAGAGAAAATCCAACCCCGCTAAAACCTTAACCGCTCCAGCGTGAATCAAACCCAGCTAAAACCATAACCGCT
>NW_018469500.1:0-632 GCF_002113885.1 Mizuhopecten yessoensis
ATAATATTCGATATTAATTTAATTGTGTGACTTGAGTACCAATATCTGTATAGATGTGAGCCTTTAAGGACATACGATTCGATATTTATTTAATTGTGTGACTTGAGTACCAATATCTGTATAGATGTGAGCCTTTAAGGACATACGATTCGATATCTATTTAATTGTGTGACTTAAGTACCAATATCTATATAGATGTGAGCCTTTAAGGATATAAGATTCGATATTTATTTAAATGTGTGGTTTAAGTACCAATATCTATATAGATGTGAGCCTTTCAGGACATACGATTCTATATTTATTTAATTGTTTGACTTAAGTACCAATATCTATATAGATGTGAGCCTTTCAGGACATACGATTCTATATTTATTTAATTGTTTGACTTAAGAACCAATATCTATATAGATGTGAGCCTTTAAGGATATAAGATTCGATATTTATTTAAATGTGTGGTTTAAGTACCAATATCTATATAGATGTGAGCCTTTAAGGACACAATATTTATTTAATTGTCTGACTTTAGTACCAATATATATATAGATGTGAGCCTTTAAGGACATAAGATTTATTTAATTGTGTGACTCAAGTACCAATATTTATATAGATGTGAGCCTTTAAGGACATAATAT
>NW_018469501.1:0-632 GCF_002113885.1 Mizuhopecten yessoensis
CTCCCTTACTCACAGAACAACTATAACCCAAAACTTATCTTATAACGTAACCCTCTCCCCTCCCTTACTCACAGAACAACTGTAACCCAGAACTTATCTTATAATGTAACCCTCTCCCCTCCCTTACTCACAGAACAACTGTAGCCCAGAACTTAACTTATAATGTTACCCTCTCCCCCTCCCTTACTCACAGAACTTCATTTATAATGTTACCCTCTCCCCCTCCCTTACTCACAGAACTTCACTTATAATGTTACCCTCTCCCCCTCCCTTACTCACAGAACAACTATAACCCAAAACTTATCTTATAACGTAACCCTCTCCCATCCCTTACTCACAGAACAACTGTAACCCAGATCTTATCTTATAATGTAACCCTCTCCCCTCCCTTACTCACAGAACAACTGAACTGTAACCCAGAACTTATCTTATAATGTAACCCTCTCCCCTCCCTTACTCACAGAACAACTGTAACACTTATAATGTTACCCTCTCCCCCTCCCTTACTCACAGAACAACTGTAACCCAGAACTTTACTTACAATGTTACCCTCTCCCCTCCCTTACTCACAGAACTGTAACCCAGAACTTTACTTACAATGTTACCCTCTCCCCCTCCCTTACTCACAGAAC
>NW_018469502.1:0-632 GCF_002113885.1 Mizuhopecten yessoensis
AATTGATCGAACAACAGTTTGTACTTCATTGATTTGGCTTCCTGAAGAATTCATTAAATAATTATGTTGATTTATACTTTATTTTGTTCATCTGCTACACTAGCATGAGGTTTTTGATTAGTTATTTTATTCAATACCATTTTTTTTAAAATAATTGTATGTTTATAGAAAGTGGGTTGGGGTACCTGGTAAACATTAATATTGCATTTGTGTAAGATTGATGTTCTGAAAAAGGAATTTAAAACTTACATAAAGTATGTTTGAATGGCAGTTTATGTCGGGGACAGATATTCACTGTGTTAAAATGTATTCATAAAAACGTTCATAGTTACCTCCCTTGTAATATGAAAAATCAAAATGATCAGTATTTTATCAACTTATTCAAAACGTGGTTATCTTTCTCACATTGCCTTTTTCATTGATTGATTTACTCTAGTACCTTAAACAACACTTATTTCATGCTAATTTAATAGATTTTCAGCACTGTCAATGTGGACATCCTATCGAAGATACATATCACTTCTTTTTTACTTGCAATAATTATGTAGATCAGAGAATTAAACCCTACTGCGAATTAAATGATTTCTTTCCACTTAACTTGCAGCTACTACTATACGGTAAAAGTGAATTGT
>NW_018469503.1:0-632 GCF_002113885.1 Mizuhopecten yessoensis
TGCTGGCCGAGCGGAGCGAACGTTAACAAATTCTGTAAAAAAAAACTGGTAAAAATCTAGGTTTTTTAATTAAAATGTTGATGCCTGTGTCATGTGCAGCATGTAGTTTAGACGAGCATTTTGGCAATTAAATATTAATTTATTTTGTCATAAATGTTAGTTATGATTCAACTGTTTGTTTTTTATTGTGAATTTGTAGCATACATATGTACAAGGGCAACACCTTATGAAAAGGATATATGCATGCTAGGCTTTTATGCTGAGCAACATTGGTTATCATTAACCTGATAAAGTGATCCAAAGGAGGGTGCTTCATTGTCTTTGAAATAGATATTTTTTAATTGGTATAAAACATCACTCCTTGTGATTATGTGTACTACTGTACATGAAACCACAGATGAAAATACAGGTTTATCTATCATGAAATGGACTCTACCTTTGTAATTATATATAAAGTCCTCTCTCAACTGACAGGGTGGTCATCACGTGACATTAGAACAATAAGGTTAGGTAGAGGGAGCCGTCCAGTGAGCCTTGACCACTGACCTCACTGAAGACCATATAGCTACTAATAATATAACAGTATTAGTATTGGACTCCTTGTTTGGGCAACACCCTTAGGCATATATAGA
>NW_018469504.1:0-632 GCF_002113885.1 Mizuhopecten yessoensis
TCTGTCACTACTTATACATAGTTATCACTGTCAATCACTACTTATTAATATTTAGCAATGTCTGTCACTACTTATACATACTTTTCACTGTCTGTCACTACTTATACATATTAACCACTGTCTGTCACTACTGATACATTCTTATCACTGTCTGTCACTACTTATACATATTTACCACTGTCTGTCACTACTTATACATNACCCTGTCTGTTACTACTTATACATATTTATCACTGTCTGTCACTACTTATACATATTTATCGCCATCTGCCACTATTTATTCATATTTATCACATATTCAATCACTATTTATACATATTTACCCCTGTCTGTCACTACCAATACATATTTATCACTCACTCAATCACTATTTATATATATTTACTCCTGTCTGTCACTACTTATACATATTAAACCCTGTCTGTTACTACTTATACATAATTATCACTCTTATACATATTTATCGCCATCTGCCACTATTTATTCATATTTATCACCGTCTGTCTCTACTTATACATATTTATCACTGTCTGTCACTACTGATACATATTTATCACTCACTCCATCACTACTTATATATATTTAATCCTGTCTGTCACTACTTATACATATTTATCACCGTCTGTCACTAC
>NW_018469505.1:0-632 GCF_002113885.1 Mizuhopecten yessoensis
GGGTCAGTGTTAGTTAGTTATAAATGTAAGGGGTTAGTGTTAGTTGTACAATGTAAAGGGTCAGTGTTGGCTAGTTATCAAATGTAAGGGGTCAGTGTTAGTCAGTTGTAAAATGTAAGGGGTCAGTGTTAGTGAGTTCTAAAATGTAAGGGATCAGTTTTATTTAGTTCTATATTGTAAAGGGTCAGTGTTAATCAGTTGTAAAGTGTGAGGGGTCAGTGTTAGTTAGTTAGAAATATAAGGGGTCAGTTTTGGGAACTTGTAAAATGTAAGGGGTCAGTGTTAGTTAGTTGTAAAATGTAAGTCGTCAGCGTTAGTCAGTTGTTAAATGTAAGGGGGCAGTGTAAGTCAGTTGTAAAATGTAAGGGATCAGTGTTAGTTAGTTGTAAAATGTAAGGGGTCAGTGTTAGTAAGTTGTAAAATGTAAGGTGTCAGTGTTAATTAATTTTTTAATGTAAGGGGTCTGTATTAGTCAGTTGTAAATGCAAGGGGTCGGTGTTAGTTAGTTGTAAAATGTAAGGGGTCAGTGTTAGTAATTTGCAAATTGTAAGGGGTCAGTGTTAGTCAGCTGTAAAATGTAAGGAGTCAGTGTTAGTTAGTTGTAAATGTAAGGGGTCAGTGTAAATCAGTTG
>NW_018469506.1:0-632 GCF_002113885.1 Mizuhopecten yessoensis
TACAAATGAATTATCTCATCAAATTCTGAACTATGTGAGTATTGAGGATGTCAATTTTATTCTTTAAAATCCTTTGTCTTCTGTAGGAATGAAAGGATTTGGTTCATATTTGGTCAGAACCATCCTTGGGGGAAGGGGAACCAATTTTGTATAAACCTTGGGTTTGGCTCCCCTGGGGGCTGAGGGGCGGGGCCTAATATGGGAAATATAGCAAATTCTTTAAAATCCTTCTTCTTCTGTAGGAATGAAAGGATTTGTTCCATATTTGGTCTGAATCATCCTTGGGTGAAGGGGAACCAATTTTGTATAAACCGTGGGTTTGGCCCCAGGGGCCTAAGTGGCGGGGCCCAATAGCAGAAACATAGTAAATTCTTTAAAATCCTTCTTCTTCTGTAGGAATGAAAGGATTTGGACTAAATTTGGTCTGGAGCATCCTTAGGCCAAGGGGAACCAATTTTGTATAAATCTTGGGTGTGGTACCCCAGGGGCCTGAGGGGTGGGGCCCAATAGGGGAAACAGCAAATTCTTCAGAGGGAATAAATTTTGTATAAACGTGGGTCTCGCTCCCCATTGTTGTAGGGACATGCATTCTTCACAGAGGCCTAATGGATTTTGATAAAATTTGGTGTGGA
>NW_018469507.1:0-632 GCF_002113885.1 Mizuhopecten yessoensis
TCTGAATCACCTATATTGTTTAATTTGTTGCACTTTCTTTTGTTAGCTTGTTCTTTATATGAGAAGTCTTAACCGAGCTAAGATTAACTAAGGGTGCCATCAAGTTTATAAAATGTTGTTCTATTGTTTGTAAATTTCATTTGAAATCCCCCACTTCAATATTTTATGCTAATGACTTGTATGATCAGACTTAGCTTGATGGTGCCCTTAAAGCTTAAAGATGATGAAAATTGACAACGTAATATGTTTAGCCTTTCAGGGCTTTCAGTACTTTGATTAGTGATTGACTTGGTTGTTTGAGGCATGTAATTTATGTTCATCTTGTGCATAAAGAATACATCTTTCGATCCATGTGCTACATGTGTGTGAAAGTGACGATTTGTTTCTAAAATATCAGTTTGAAGTGCGACCCGGGCGCGGGTCGCATATTTCCCGCATATTATAGAGGGCTGGAGTTCTGACGTTAATCGACGACAGACCGATATGAAAAAGTCGATAAAACGTCAGAATAATTCGGACTATTGATAATCCTGTTACCCGCACTCGGGTGAGATTTACCCGAAATTAGACTGGAGTTAAATTGTTATCCGAAATCAATTATTGGGGTATTAATTTACCATAAAGTTTGACAT
>NW_018469508.1:0-632 GCF_002113885.1 Mizuhopecten yessoensis
ACATATAATGTTTTTGTTTCCTTTAGACAGACATACAATGTTTCTGGTAACTTGGGACAGACATTAAATGTTTTTGATTCCTTGAGACAGACAGACAATGTTTTTAGTAACTTGGGACAGACAGATAATGTTTCTGTTTCCTTGAGACAGACATACAATATTTCTAGTAACTTGGGACAGACATTCAATGTTTCTGATTCCTTGAGACAGACAGATAATGTTTCAAGTAACGTGGGACAGACAGATAATGTTTCTAGTAACTTTGGACAGACATTCATTTTTTCGGTTTCCTTGAGACAGACAGACAATATTTCTAGTAACTTTGGACAGACATTCAATGTTTTTGATTCCTTGAGACAGACAGACAATGTTTCTAGTAACTTAGGACAGTCAAAAACTGTTTCCAGTAACTTGAGACAGACAGACAATGTTTCTAGTAACTTGGGACAGACATTAAATGTTTCTGATTCCTTGAGACAGACAGACAATGTGTCTAGTAACTTGGGACAGACATTCAAAATTTCTGTTTCCTTGAGACAGACCGACAATGTGTCTAGTAACTTGGGACAGACATTCAAAGTTTCTGTTTCCTTGAGACAGACAGACAATGTTTCTAGTAACTTGGGACAGAC
>NW_018469509.1:0-632 GCF_002113885.1 Mizuhopecten yessoensis
TTCTTCCTACTGACTTTTTTTTGGCTCGGGGAATTTCTTTTAACTGATTCGGTGTCAGAATAATACACCAGAGGTCCCGGGTGAGATCCTAGTGGAGACATTGAAACACCAATTACCACGGTAACATACCGCAGTGAGCCACGAAAAAAGACTATAACGACTGTGGTCACCGATCACATAATATTAGTAGTCACGTGCATTTGCGTGAACACACTCTGACATACCCTATACGCTACGTTCAATATACAATTTATGCCTATAAGAATAAAAAAGCTGGTGGGTACGATAGCCTGGTCTATGAACACATTAAGTATGGAGGTGATAGATTATTAAGCCTCATTACCAAATTGTTCAACCTCATTGTAAAATATGAGCATATACCTGAAGACTGGAAAAAAGGAAAATGTTTGACTTTGTACAAGGGCAATGGAAAACCCAAAGACGATCCAAACAGTTATAGGGGTATAACTCTTATACCCGTCTTTTTAAAAATATTCGAGTCAATTTTGTCTCTCAGAATGGATTCTTTACTAGATTCAGAAACGTTTCCAAACAGATAGCAGTCGGCTTATATGAAACATTTATGCAGTCTATGCACTTCCTTTAATTTTCAGGAATGTGTGAGATACAAC
>NW_018469510.1:0-632 GCF_002113885.1 Mizuhopecten yessoensis
ATGTGTGACTCGCTTATCAGACTGTTTTCTCAACGTCAAAGGGTCGTCCAATTAACTTGACACCACTGTCCATAGTTATTGTACAAGAATTATAACACCTTTTGCCATCTGAAGCTTGATAATCGACTTTACAACTTAGACAAAAGCATTAATTAACTCGCAGTCGTACAGCGCACGCTGATCTGTGACGGCCCTGATTATGTTTACGCAATCAGTGTCAGCCACAATACACACGTGAGCTCGAGTAGACGGATCGTTTTCTGCGACAAAGATACAGAGTTTCCCCATTTTTAAAAACTTAGTAGTCAATTTAGTAGCCACATCAAATTTTTAGTAGCCAATAAAAAATAAAAGTAGCCAATGGCTACTTTGGCTACCGACAGTGTGAGCCCTGCCATTTTTAAGGACTTAAGTATGCACCGGCCAAGGGACAGAACCCAATGACTTCCTCATGATCACCTGGGCGAATGTTCAACATAAGCACAAAAGTGGGGTATTGCCAGGCAAGGTACCAAGAAATAAAAGGTAGTTAGAAGTAGAGAGAAATACATTTATCCCAAATATTGCAATGGATGCAACAGATTTAATTTGGTCGCTTTTGTGTCCCCAAATAGAGAACACCAAAGCAAATC
>NW_018469511.1:0-632 GCF_002113885.1 Mizuhopecten yessoensis
ATATTTGACTGTAAACTCTACATATGTATAAGTATAAAAATATATTGATTATATATAAAGATATTTCAACCCCAAAAAAGTATTAAAACCTTATTTTTACCCAACAAAGCTACAAGTTACACAGGTAACTTTCACACAGGTAAGTTACCTGTGGGGTAAGTATGAAACAGACTATATTTGGTTTGCCATTGTCTTCCTAAATCAACATTTTCCTTTGTTATATAAAAAGTGGGGGAAACGAGAACACCCCAAAAGATCATACTTGTTTTTAAAATCACAAGCTGATTGAGTACACAAGGTGGGATTAATTGTTTTGTTTGTCAAACATTGTTGATGGGTCGGTAGGACGGTTAAGTCTCACCTAGCATACATTTCTAAAATACCTAGTTTCACCTAGCATACATTTCAATTTTCACACCTGATTACAATTTCGTTACAGTCTGTTTCAAAATGATGTAGAACTTAGGTCTACTTTAATCAGAGAAATATTCCATTTATATTCTTTGTAAAGTGACAGGTAGTAGATGAAATATTTTATTTTATTTTTGAAAGGATACTTGTATTTTACATGAAAATAAGAACGATTTTACAGTACTAGGGCTCCCCAGTACTAGCCGCCTGCATGTTATTAT
>NW_018469512.1:0-632 GCF_002113885.1 Mizuhopecten yessoensis
AATTCATTAAATGATTCTTTCATAGATCTTTTTGTACCATCTAATTTAATTGAAGTATCATCTGCATACTAAGATAATAAAATAGGAACATTATCTACATTAATACCTTTAATATTCTTATTAAGTCTAAATCTTATAGCAAGCATTCTACACATAGAATAAATATATAAGGTGCGATTGAATCGCCCTGCCGATAGCCCCACTTTATTTCGAAAAAACTTGAAAGATTTCCTGCCTGATTAATAGAAGAGATTGCATTAGTATGTACATTTTTTTTATCCACCTACATATATCATTCCCAAAATTAATAAAGTTTAAAACTGTGTTTATAAAAACCCAACTAACAGAGTCAAAAGCTTTTTCAAAGTCTATTATTAGAAGCATGCCAGGAATTTCATTTTCTTCTGCATACTGCATGATATCATAAATTAGCCTTGTATTTTCCCCTATATATAATTCCCTGCAATAAAACCAGTCTGATCCCTATTTATTAATTTATCCAAAACTGTTTTTATTCTACCTGCTATTGAACCAGATGCTATTTTATATATTATGTTTAGTTTGTTTTAATGAAATTGGCCTCCAAATCTTTAAAAACTGCCTGGGTTTGTCTCCCTTGGGTAGACATGTAA
>NW_018469513.1:0-632 GCF_002113885.1 Mizuhopecten yessoensis
AATTTCGCAGAGTTTGAAGGAACCCTACCTGGACCTTCAACTGGGGCTGCCACTTGAAGGACCCAGACAGGAACTCTACAAAATTCCCCAAGGAGCACAGGTAGACCTTGACTGTTTCAGGTTTCAGTCTGAAAGTAAGGGAAAAAAGTGAATAAACCTGACAGTGTACATGTAAAATACGAACCAAATATTCCATACATGATTCTTATAATTGTCATACATGCATTTTTTTAAACATAGGGCTGTACTCAAAACCTGGTCAGTTTTATAAAGTCGTAGTTGCTGGACTACATTTCTTACCATAGATGATCATTCGGATTGATGTTGAATGAAAAGAAGCTTACCTCAGTAGCATGAGATCTACCAGTGCTCCCTTCGACCCAATGGTTTCGTTTCCACCGCTTTAAGCGTGTCCCTGCTGAGACCATTGGGCATGAACGCCCTGACCGCAGTTGAATGACTAGCCGTGGTCTTGACGTTCAGCTTGCGGCCAGTTAGCCGGTCCTTGCACTTGTTCCTGTAATGAATTGACACCTTCATTCTAATACTGTTAAAATTACACATTCTGTAGGTTGTTTCTGTATAACTTATTTTCGGTCCTAAAATTTGGCTCACAATATATCGACTCGACA
>NW_018469514.1:0-632 GCF_002113885.1 Mizuhopecten yessoensis
TAGGCCTTTTGGTTATTGAGAAGAAGTTGTTTAAAGGTTTTTTTACATATTTGACCCTTGTGACCTTGAATACAAGTAAAGGTCATTCATTTGAATAAACTTGGTAGCCCTTCATCCCAGCATGTTACTTGCCAAATATCATTATCCTAGGCCTCTTAGTTATTCAGAGGAAGTTGTATAAAGATTTTTTAAGACAATTGACCCCTGTGACTTTGAAAATGGATGAAGGTCATTCATTTGAACAAACTTGGTAGCCCTTCATCCCAGCATGCTACTGGCCAAATATTATCACCCTGGGCGTTTTGGTTATTCAGAAGAAGTTGTTTAAAGTGTTTAACATATTTGACCCCTGTGACCTTGAAAATAGGTGAAGGTCAATTATTTGAACAAACTGTGTAGCCCTTTATCCCAGTTTGCTTCTGGCCAAATATCATCACCCTAGGCCTTACGGTTATACATATACATGTTTTACCACTGTAGGTGACAGAGATACAATAAATGTTTACAACTGTAAGTGACAGAGATACATATAAATGTTTACCACTGTAGGTGACAGATATACATATAAATGTTTTACCACTGTAGGCGACAGAGATACATATAAATGTTTTACCACTGAAGGTGACAGAGAT
>NW_018469515.1:0-632 GCF_002113885.1 Mizuhopecten yessoensis
TAGCACATGTAACACGTATTCATGATATCACAAAGGAAGAGTCACTTAACATTGACAATACAAGAAGTAACGCATTGGGTATTTCAGTTGGATCACTCGTTAAACAATAAATTTCGGCGACATTTTCTTTGTTCGCCGTTGAAGAAGCGCACCGTACGTACATTCATTTCCAATGAAAACGCTTATACGTTGGTATTACTGATACCTCCTGGTTGTAATTTTATTCTAATGCGTTTTATTAGTTTTTACTTACGGCACAGAAAGAAAAAAATCTAATAAAATATAGAAACACTTTTCATTTCAAATTAAAGTAAATACCTTCCTGTTTTCAAATAGGAACATTTCAACATTAGATCAAAATATATTTTTGTCACAGCAAAATAAATAATTATAATTGTCTTTCACTTTTATGGACGTGTGTCTTGGATAACATCAAATAATAAATCATGTTATTCTTTTTTTTTTCAAAATGAAAATGAAATGTTTAAAAATTATGCTTTGCATGGAAGGAAGTGTTGTTGATTTAAACACATTTGTATTTCAATTTCATGTGACATGGTGTACATATGTAGAGAATTACAACTGTATTTTATCTAATACTTTAACTTTATATAAATATGTTAACGCCACTA
>NW_018469516.1:0-632 GCF_002113885.1 Mizuhopecten yessoensis
CTCTCTTTATTCTATATACATGTGTATGTACGGCTAATTAATTATTAGATATTATAGATCTCGCTTGATTCATTATCCAATTATAAAAAAAAAATCACTTGTATATTTCTCATTTGGAAAACAGATAGGTAATAGTAACATATATATATATATCATTAGGAAAAATGATTATTCAAATTTATATCTGTTTAAATTAAATTATTGACATTGATTCCTCAATCAAGATATTTGTCAAATAATGGATAAAGAATATGTACAAGTATATTTGAATAGCAGTAGACGATTGCCTTTGAAAATATAAGTCTAAGACACAGTTGTTTCAAGAAAAATTGCGTAGATACCATTAATGTTATATAGTCCCATTCAATTAATTATAATATGCAATTATTCATACTGGAGTCCTCGAAATTTAATATTCAATTAAATGTGAAGTGTATAAAAGATCCATTTTTAAATAGAATAGATTCCTCTTAATTGCACAGCTAATTAGTTAAATAAATCAGAAACATATAAAGTCATACATGTCTCTGATTAAGTTTCAGTTAAAATATATCATCATCATCAAAATAAATACATTGGTTCCCATTAAGCTATTAACGGATTATAATTTACAAATAAGTATGCAATTAAGT
>NW_018469517.1:0-632 GCF_002113885.1 Mizuhopecten yessoensis
ACTGTTATATTTTGTCCCCGTGTGTTGACACTGTTATATTTTGTCTCTGTATGTTAACACTGTTATATTTTGTCCCTGTATGTTGACACTGTCACATTTTGTCCCAGTGTGTTGACACTGTTATATTTTGTCCCTGGGTGTTGACACTGGTATATTTTGTCCCTGTATGTTGACACCGTTACATTTTGTCCCAGTGTGTTGACACTGTTATATTTTGTCGCCGTGTGTTGACACTGTTATTTTTTGTCCCTGTATGTTGACACTGTCTCATTTTGTCCCAGTGTGTTGACACTGTTATATTTTGTCTCTGTATGTTAACCCTGTTATATTTTGTCCCTGTATGTTGAAACTGTTTCATTTTGTCCCTGTGTGTTGACACTGTTATATTTTGTCACTGTATGTTGACGCTGTTACATTTTGTCCCTGTATGTTGACACTGTTATATTTTGTCCCTGTATGTTGACACTGTTATAACTTGTCCATGTGTGTTGACACAGTTATATTTTGTCCCCGTGTGTTGACACTGTTATTTTTTGTCCCTGTACGTTGACACTGTTATATTTTGTCCCTGTATGTTGACACTGTTTCATTTTGTCCCTGTGTGTTGACACTGTTATATTTTGTCCCTGTAT
>NW_018469518.1:0-632 GCF_002113885.1 Mizuhopecten yessoensis
GGGCTACCAAGTTTGTTCAAATGAATGACCTTTGCCCATTTTTTCAGAATTACTTTAAACTTTAAGTCAAGACGCTGATATTTTGCCTTTAGCTTTATTTTAGTCCTCTTTTAAAAGTTGCAATTGTTAGATTAATACCAGGTGAGCGATGCAGGCCCATTGGGCCTCTTGTTCTGTTTGACTCTGTCATCGATCGGTTAGTACAGAAGGATGCACATAATTTGCAATGCTTTATGTAGGAAAACCACAATAACAATTGTGCTTTACAGATATCTTATAACATCTCCTATTATGAATTATGTCTTAATGTACATCACTAGATCTGTAGGCAAGGATTTCGATTGGACTTGAAGTGGCTTGGGCAGGTGATATTCATCCTCGATATGTACAGGGGTTACGCTCACTTTCGCTCTCTACAAACCTGGAATATGTCGTAGCAAAATTGAAGGCTCAGTGTGCGTGGCCCACCTTGTTGATGAGGCGAGGATGGGTGATATGTAGATGACTACACGTATACAAACCATCATTTCACTGGTGATCACAAATGCTTACCATTGGACCTGAAATCAGAAAACAAAATTTCTTAAATATATGAAATAAAAATGTTCATACAAAAACATAAATATTGAATG
>NW_018469519.1:0-632 GCF_002113885.1 Mizuhopecten yessoensis
AGAAATTCTACTGAAAAATGGTGACACAATCCTATTACCTTAAGAAACAATCGCAAGATGGTTTCAATTCATTTTCATTCGTTGAGTTTCTATTGTAATTTTCCATTTTTAACACTTACAAGCAGTTATATGTTTATTCACTGTTGTTTAAGATAGCAAAATGATTCAGTTCAAGACCAAAACATACAATTCATGTTTTAGCTACATAAAACAATAAATGTTTTTGATACTTCAGAAAAACCATTTTTGCGACTTTCACATTTTAACTTGTACACGCCCTTTTCTTAATTCATCACTGCAAATGTAACCATTCATAACTTGAAACAGTTTTTATACCACATCTTTTGTCGTAAACGTAGGCGAAATTATCGAAATCACATTCATAATTTTGTAGTTTATCTCCTGAACACCAGATATGCTACAAAGCAATTTTCCTTTAGGCCAACACGTAAAAGTCTCCGCCTTAACTACCCACCCTTCTCCTTAACCTCGACTTACGTCAAACGTTATTTATAGAAAATTCATTGATACTAACTGATTTCTTAAGATCACAAACTCGCGACAAAAGTATTTGTCAGGTGTGGTATTACCGTGTTAAGCTAAGGAAGTGATCAAAGAGTCATTTATTTCTC
>NW_018469520.1:0-632 GCF_002113885.1 Mizuhopecten yessoensis
CGGACATTCTATTACATAGTGGCATCACACGGCCAACTCATAACACAGTGCCAATATATTACACAGCGGCAAAACACTCGGATAACATATCCCACATTGGCAACACACACAGAACACTTATTACACAGTGGCAACACACAAGGTCGACATGCATCTCATCTTCATCAAATACGGACAATATATACCGAAGCTTCAAAATAAAGGAACAAAATGTACTACAGCGTCAACAAGCAAGGACAAAATACACCACCGCGTCATGCCACATTAACAAATCTGTTTCCAATACGTTATCTCATGAAAAGATTCAAAATCAAAATATACCATAGTATAAAAACCGGTGTGTGACACCAGCCTAGCATTTAGGTATTCACGAATTATATAAACGTTTATCATATTACAGATGTAACAGCACGAGTCAGACTCAGCATCGTAACAAAATCATCAGATTGTGTGTTGCTGTTAAATCATATGTATTTGCTACAAAAGTTTTCTCGCATATCAATAAAAAGTGATAGTTAAAACTAGCTGAGAGCCGAACCTGTTTGTCATTTGATATTTGAATAATCGACTTGACATTTTAAGAATCATAATCTTGCCGTATTCATATCTCGAAAATCTCAATATGTCAACAG
>NW_018469521.1:0-632 GCF_002113885.1 Mizuhopecten yessoensis
GGATTTGAACGCTGATGGCAGGCGATGTTACTGCTTTTGATAAGATAAAAACAGGAAACGACATCGCTAGATAAATCGTATTATTTTGTGATTTGAAATGTACCTAAGAATACAATAATAGTTCGGCCTAAGGTTTCTGACCGATTGACCCTATAGTACAGGAGCCGGAGAGAGTTTCGCCAACTGGCATACCTAGTAAAAATGCAATGATATATCATCTGCGTGTTTATAAGTAATCTATTTGGTTAGTGATTTCCAACCTCACGAAGTACCAGGTACAATCAATTACTGCTGTCGCTTATATATTTGCTCTGTTTTACCAGCATTATTTTTTGTTGTAATTGTAATAACTTGATATTGTAACTGTATTGATAATAAAGGATCAGTTATCTTTCTCAATACTCGTGTTAATTGAGTTTGTAATATTTGATTCAACTAAACTGGACAAGCCAGTATCCAAACTAAACACACAAAAATTAACTTCTGTGTCCCGGGATAAGAAAAACAGAACTGGTTTTTATTGAAGCAGTTTATATCTGTACCTAACAATTAACTTCACTGTTTTGAGTTGAATACATAACAATGCATTGTTATTGTCAGTGTTAGATGCGCAATAATTACACTCAATCGTT
>NW_018469522.1:0-632 GCF_002113885.1 Mizuhopecten yessoensis
ACTTCCAATGAAAAGAATCAGAATGACACAAGTCTAGCTATCGCTAAACGTGTTTCGAATCAGTCGGTTGCTTCCTCACGCATAACATGCACAGTTTTTGCTCCAACTCCGGACTCGCTGGTTCAGTCGACAATGTTGCCCTCCTTCACTTCTCAGTCTGGACTGTTAACAAATTCCACATTCGCTCACTGTTCGTTCAATTTTAACATGTCAAAGTAAATAACTGTAGACTCTGTTTTCTAGACATTGACTCGGAGTCTAGGTCATGTGCTATATCGGCCAGATTCAAATTTAAACCGACTCACCGCCAGTGCTTTTGTCATAAATATGCTGCCGCGTATTTTGTGTTGTAAAAGAGAACTTATTAGGTCTAAATGAAACTTATTAACAGAGATAATTGTGTATTTAAGCGTAATATTAAAAACAATAATCCCTGTTATTAATATGTACATAAGAATGACAAATTAAAATGTGTCACTTGATAGAACTATTTTGTTTACTTAATTGCTCCAGAACATTCTGGAGGGCTGGTGGGAAACTGACAGCATGGTGGGAAACGGTGACTGTTCCAAGAACCCAGCAAAACTAAACGATACTGTTCAATTTGTCGCCTTTGTCGCCAACCATGATAA
>NW_018469523.1:0-632 GCF_002113885.1 Mizuhopecten yessoensis
GCAAGTATTCGGACAGAAAATCCAACATTTTCGTTGAATGCTTTTTCCATCATTGCTTTTCTCATCAAATCATCATTCACATAATTCTCACCCATGATTTAACTGGAATTGATTGGAAATGAAAGCCTCGTATTTAATGACGAGAGCTATTCCCAGTGTAACGTTCAGAGCACGTGTAAACTTACAGCATCATCAGGATCGTTCAGACATCAAATTACTATTATACATGTGACTATCAAATTCTCATTAGGTATCGCAAGTAATTACCGCCATTACAAGTAAACAGGATCACATCAAAGTACCCAGAAAGCTTGTCCGGGCATTTTATGTAAATGCATATTACGAAAATTAGCGAAGGGTGTAGATCTTGCCTTAGTTCGACAAATGTAAACTTGGCAACGGAACGTTTTCATGTACTTTTTCCTCAGTTGTTCTTTTAAAGTGGTGTACATGCTAATTGTCGTTTGGCCAGCACGACGAGAAAACATTCGATACACACTAGGTTTATCATTGTTTCTCAAAGTCACGACAACCATTCCTATTTAAAATAAGGAACAATCTGTTTCTTTTCATCCTGTACTAAACTGCGTGCATCAACATCAAATTCGACAAGAAAGAACAACAGTTTGGAC
>NW_018469524.1:0-632 GCF_002113885.1 Mizuhopecten yessoensis
CACCCCAACCAGGCACAGAAGTGGCAGACGACACAAAAGAGGCCAATACACGAGCAAACGTCCCTCATGTGAAGCCACCCGTGGATACACCACCAGGTCAGCATTTCCTATCTTTCTCTTGCCTATGGTTTCGTTGTCCATGAATCAGGCATATCGCATGGTGATGTAATTGTACTCATACCTTGTCAATAGCACTGAGAGTATACATGTCTACAATAGTTGCGCTGTGAACACTATGACTTTAGTAGTAAACGTTGTTTCCTACAGTATCAATAGAGAAGCAGTTACATGTAAAAGAACTAGCAATCAGGATGCAATGATTTTGTCACTGATATTTGTAAATATAGCCTTCCATCTAGTTGCACGTAAATGTTTCACAAACAAATCAATCTCTCGTAAGACTACCACTCAATTTCAAATTCAGAATGATATTGATGTTTTGTCCTTAATTTGAAGAGTTTGAAAATTACTGACATTTCACACCTTGAATTGAAAATAAGATATAGTTTTATATACTGACATACCTACCTACATGCAGTAGGACTAAAGGTTACCTCACAACCAATAGACAAACATAAATGTGCACGACCGTTATCTTGTTTTCTACTTGACAGTTTTGGGGGTATAAAATG
>NW_018469525.1:0-632 GCF_002113885.1 Mizuhopecten yessoensis
AAATTTATTGCAGTTTACTAGTTTCAGCTTATTAGATAAGCCGTCTTCAGAACAATCGTTTACAATTCAAAAAAAAAAAAAACCCAAAAAACTTCATGACGTCATTTCAATTATAACGACGCAATGCTCTCTACAAAATGCAGTGCATTTCTCCTGACAATTCTGTTTATACATTCCGTCTTGTTGAATGACTTAAACATCATATAGCGATCTAATCGATCAATAACAAACTGACTTTGGTAAATAACGTGGTTAATACTACAGGTTATATGGACATGAGAAAGTAATATTGACCAAGACGAAGTAACCATATAACCACACATATATTCACCTCAATAAAATCTATAATAGATAAATAATACCCTATCACAGTGTATTCTGATGCATAATGTCTCAGTGTATTATTATGTATATACTGTATCAGATCAGTATATTAACAATACCATATTCTACATACTGTGTTACAGTTTCCTGCATACTTGACCGAGATATCCGCATTTCCGGCGGTGTTGGAAAATTCTTTCCGACCCACAGGTCTGGATCGCTTACACGAGCAGACTGGCAGGGGTCATAACAGTGACCTTTCAGGGTTACACTATTGTTCATGACGTCATTTTATGACGTTTTGGGGT
>NW_018469526.1:0-632 GCF_002113885.1 Mizuhopecten yessoensis
GTAATAATGACTTACTATCTTTTAATAATGACTTAGCTTTCTCGTAATAACGTCTTACTATCTTGTAATAACGACTTAGCTATCTCGTAATAACGCGATTGTAAATCGTTATTGCTAGATGAAATAGCTATGTAGTTATTTCGGCATAACGTTATTACGAGAAAGCCATGTCTTTATTACAAGATAGTAAGTCATTATTTCAATACATGTGAAGCTGACATGTGGAGCTGACGCGTGAAGCTGACATGCAGTACGTCACTGAGCGACACGTTAATGGAAAAGGATCGCGACCTTGCTTCTAAGGTTTTCTTTATATGTACGTAAGAACTGTGAAAACAAACTCTACAAATTACGTTTCTGACGTTCATAAAGGGCTAGGTAACTTCCGTGCTATGTGAGGTATTAATTGATTTACCTATAATGTCAAGCCGTTTGCATCTCAACAATTGACGCCTATTATGTAATGTAACTATAGTGAGCGTCATTCGATACGTAGGCTGTTACAGGTATAGACGCTCCAATAGGTACATATCCTTACCTTACTACTTTATTTCAGAGTCTGTCCTAACAAAGGCTCACCGTGCCTAACATCGACATATGTTCTCGATTTTACCGTACGCTTTATAACGGTT
>NW_018469527.1:0-632 GCF_002113885.1 Mizuhopecten yessoensis
ATTTCCTAGATATGCAATTTCATGTATTATGTGAAATTCGGAAATGTTGATTATTCGTTTCAATTACATGTGTATATATATTTTGTACGTACTTTATTACATGTATAAATTATGTGATAATAATTGATATTTCAGTAAAAATATGGACTTTGATTTATTTGATAAGCGTAACTTTTCCACATATTTAATGTTGTTTTCATTTATTTTTTTCTGATATAGTGTTATATAAAAATTGACCTAACGTGATATACAATTTGAAGCACAACCGATGTAATTGACGAGATGTGGAAACTCGACTTAAATATTACGTCGTAAATCAAATTTAATATCGTGTATCATAATACAACTATTCGTACCATTTTAGTTGCATAAATAAAAAAAAGACTCAAAAAATCTCATTAGGTCGAATTGGATATGGTAACAAAGGTGGGGGTAGGTGCTGGATGGTTAGCCTATAGAAATTATCATCATCAGCTTTATCAGGTAATAGTACTTATTAAGATTGTATTATATTTTGTTGCATCTTTAAAAAATAAATAAAGTTTTAATAGCCAATGAATGATTTGACAGTGCCCCATTATCAAACAATACGAAATATTGCCTTGGTGATTATAAAGGTGGAGTATAAAATG
>NW_018469528.1:0-632 GCF_002113885.1 Mizuhopecten yessoensis
AATAATGCAAATCAATGAAATTTCGTGAGATTACGTTAATAAGCTGAGAGAAGCAGATATCACATTAAAATACATTGGAAATATTACAAAGACAAAAAACATGTTGATAAGTAAATAATTAAAATTCATAAAATCTTCTCAAAAATAACACAAAGGCGATTGCCACATGTGGTATAGAAACACTTACCCTTCTGGAACGTATGGTTCCGTCTTTGGTTCATAGGTTTGGAATTAAGACGTCTGTCCTTTCGTTTTGGTGTTCCAACAGTTCCTGATTTCTATTTTTATATTCGAGTTTTGATTTCGTTATTGTTTATCGACGCTGTGGTTTCATTTTCTATTTTACTTTGTTGTAATGTTTTGATGATTTGATTTTATCTATATTTATTTTCTTTTTCTTTTAAATGTTTTTTTCAAATTGAAGTATCTTTAAGGAACCTAGGAATAACGTTTACATATCTTTATTTTTCAAAATGTTTAATAGCTATTTCAGTTGATAGATATTGAAATAAATAACAGTTAGAAACAAATGCTGTAATGTTTTTATGAATTATTTTTGGAAATGTCTTTACAAAACCAAGTGTTAAAGAAAGTTTATATGGAACCTGGAAATATGAGTTTAGATATCAAAT
>NW_018469529.1:0-632 GCF_002113885.1 Mizuhopecten yessoensis
CAACATGCTCCACAGCCTCAGATATTCGTGACATCCTGCAGCGTTGGCACCTATCAAGGATATCAGAGGGTAACCAGGCACTGAGGGTGACTAGAAAGCCAATTTCGCTGTTTGAGCATGCTATGCGATGCTTTCAGAGAAACTCCTTTGATGCATCAAAAGAGTTCAAGGTAAGTATCAAGCTCTTTCACTTACTGCTGTGCAAGGACAAATGAGAATAATGTGTGTATTAAAGCTCCTAGAGGCCAACGATTAAATTGAATGATGAAGCAATGCATGAATCATGTTAGACCTATCAGTGCTATTTGTAGCACAGTGTAAATGTAGCAAAATCTTCGTCCAGGTTAATTGTACAGACACTTAGTTTATCACTGCTATTTACAGACACACACCAGGATATGTAGGCCCCACCACTTACACCGGTTACCCGTGTGATTTAAGTGATTCAGTGGTTGCTAAGAATTTTAATACACACATCGTTCTCAGTTATCGAATCACCGCAGTAACTACTGGACATCAATCATTCAATCAGTATCCCAGATTGCTAAATGAGCTTTTGCCAATGTATGTTATATAAAAGAATGGTGCAGGTTCCCTGAGGGAAGAGAAGCAGCATCAATGGCAAATTGGGG
>NW_018469530.1:0-632 GCF_002113885.1 Mizuhopecten yessoensis
TGCGGCACAGCTCGGCCGAGCGCACCGTTGGTTTCAAGGAGGTCTGTCGTTAAGGTATGTATACTTGTCCTCTTGCTGTTCATAATCACTAAAAGTTCCGATCATGTGCATTTACGTATGCATATGGTTTATACATATAGTCTACAGGCCTTTCCTATATCATAAAGAGTAATTGTTATTCTCTATTAAATTGTGAAATACCCGTTGGTCTTTTGGAAAGTGGAATGTAACAGCTTTAAGGTTGTCTTGGAATTTTTCGATTCATGGCAACAAACGAAATGCTTTCCGTTGTATTTGTAAACAAAAATAAGTTTTATGTGTATTCCTCTATATAAATATCATACATGTACTTAGTCGTAATTACGACATACATTTTTTTACTTCATATGGCACTAACCGGCTTCCATAAGAAATAAATTTGGATTTTTGTATACGTGCTTTTAACTAGAAATGGGATGATATGTTGCAATATCATATATCACTCATTATTTACACTTCTTGTTTTATAGGGTAAATTGACCTAGGTGTTCTGTCACCTGTTGTTACGTTCAGTGCACACAGTAACGAAACTCTCACTGACACATGTGTCCCTTCACATATGGCTGTTTTTATCGCCAACTTCAGATATTTGA
>NW_018469531.1:0-632 GCF_002113885.1 Mizuhopecten yessoensis
GGCACACATACTGCTTTGGTGGCGTAAAAAACGAAAGTAAACAAATTTGGACTTCTGTTCTCCGCAAGCGCAACACGTAATCAGGCAAGCTATTAACGCTTACTTTCTTTTATTCTTGCTATTATTATGTTCTTTACATAAAAACGGAAGCTTTAAGTATTCCTTTCATTAATGTATGCCAGGGAACTTATTTCATGCCGTGTTTTCTACAGAAACAAAAGTGTTAGATTTACCTGAATTTTCCCTACTGGGCCCCGACCCCTCTGTTCCAAAAGGGGGCCCCCATCAAATCGATGTAAATATGACTTGTTTTAACTTACAGAAAAAAATATTTGTAGATGTATCAATATCATATTTTGTGAAATCAGGTGTTCAATAAATATATATTTATTTTAGGGAAAGTAATATTTGCCACAGGGAACTTTAGGAGAGGAGATTTCCTTCTAGAATATGCAGGAGAGTTAATAAGCAACACCGAAGCTGAGAAGAGGGAGGCATCCTATCCATTAGAACTTGGAAATTTCCTCTATTTCTTCAGCTGGAAAGGAAAAAAATATGTATGTTATATTAAGTACTGTAGTTTGCTATTGTTTAATTGTGTTTACACACATGATATTGAGTACACTTTTTGG
>NW_018469532.1:0-632 GCF_002113885.1 Mizuhopecten yessoensis
TCTCAATGTGTTGACTGTATGTATCAGTATACATTGTGCAATACAGATATTTTCTATTACTCTTTTTTGTATGAATGACATCAATAGAACCCTGTATAGTGTTGTTTGTGGTTCACCGATCTGTAAATTATAACGGATTCCTTTACCTTATTGGATTGAGCTTCTTTTTCAGCAGCGTAAAACTGGGCATCACTCTTTGCCTTTTCTTTTGCCAAATGTGTTAAATCTGAAAAAATGAGAAGGTTAGGATGTATGATCTCAAATCAAACTTCAATGCTTTTATGTTTGTAGGCAAAAGAATCAAACTGAATGGTGATTTTACTAATGGCTTTCTTGTGGTCCACTAAATTAACAGGTTAAAAGCCGGTTGAGGGCAAAAGTAGCCTGCTATTCATCATTTGAACCTGGAATATTTTCAGAATACATGTACTGGTAGGTCAACATAATAACATGTGAACATTCAACCTGCTATTCTTTTGAAGTCAACCAGTTATTTCAAAACTTAGTGAGAACACTGCTTTAGACACTTGGGCCGCATTCGTTTATTGTGATCCAAACGGTTAAACCGGTTAGACCAGAGTTGTTCATATGAAATAAGGTTGGACCTAGTAATCTGATGCTGCTTTCAGGCG
>NW_018469533.1:0-633 GCF_002113885.1 Mizuhopecten yessoensis
GTGTTACATGTAATGTTGAATATGGTTTAACATTGTGATACATGTTTTGCTGAAGATGGTTTAGCACTATGAAACGTGTAGTGATATAGATGTTTAATACCGTGATACATGTTATGCGGTAGATGGTTTAATACTGTAATACTTCTAATGTTGTAGACGGTGTAACACTGTGATACATGTAATGTTGTAGATGTTTAACACTGTGATACATGTTATGTTGTAGATGGTTTAATACAGTGATACATGTGATTTGTAGATGGTTTAACACTGTGATACATGTAAAGTTGTAGATGTTTAACACAGTGGTACATGTAATGTTGAAGATGGTTTAACACTGTGATACATGTAATGCTGAAGATGGTTTAGCACTATGAAACGTGTAGTGATATAGATGTTTAATACTGTGATACATGTAATGCGGTAGATGGTTTAATNATTGTAGACGGTGTAACACTGTGATACCTGTAATGTTATAGATGTTTAACACTGTGATACATGCTATGTTGTAGAGGGTTTAATACAGTGATACATGTAATTTGTAGATGGTTTAACACTGTGATACATGGAAATTTGTAGATGTTTAACACTGTGGTACATGTAATGTTGAAGATGGTTAAACACTCTGATACATGT
>NW_018469534.1:0-633 GCF_002113885.1 Mizuhopecten yessoensis
TGGAGTTGATCTCGTCTGAACTTACTTTACGTGTACATCTGTCTCCTTAGTTGATCTCGTCTGAACTTACTCTATATGTACATCTGTCTCTGGAGTTGATCTCGTCTGAACCTGCTTTATGTGTACATCTGTCTCTGGAGTTGATCTCATCTAAACTTACTCTGTGTGTAAATCTGTAACTGGAGTTGATCTCGTCTGAACTTTTTTTATGTGTACATCTGTCACTGGAGTTGATCTTGTCTGAACTTACTCTATGTGTACATCTGTCTCTGGAGTTGATCTCGTCTGAACTGACTCTATGTGTACATCTGTAACGCAAGTTGATCTCGTCTGAACTGACTCTTTGTGTACATCTGTCACTGGAGTTGATCTCGTCTGAACTTACTCTATGTGTACATCTGTCTCTGGAGTTGATCTCGTCTGGACTGACTCTATGTGTACATCTGTCACTGGAGTTGATCTCGTCTGAACTTACTCTATGTGTACATCTGTAACTGGAATTGATCTCGTCTGAACTTACTCTATGTGTACATCTGTCTCTGGAGTTTATCTCGTCTGAACTTACTCTATGTGTACATCTGTAACGCAAGTTGATCTCGTCTGAACTGACTCTATGTGTACATCTGTCACTGG
>NW_018469535.1:0-633 GCF_002113885.1 Mizuhopecten yessoensis
TACTGTCGTGTATCTTTGTCACATTAATAACAAAGATATACTGTAATATTTCTTTGTCACATTAATAACAAAGGTATACTGTCGTGTATCTTTGTCACATTAATAATAAAGATATACTGTAATGTTTCTTTGTCACATTAATAACAAAGGTATACTGTCGTGTATCTTTGTCACATTAATAACAAAGGTATACTGTAATGTTCTTTGTCATATTGACAACAAAGATATACTTTTGCGATTCTTTGTCACGTTGACAACAAATATATACTGTAGTGTTTCTTTGTCACATTGACAACAAAGGTATACTGTAGTGTTTCTTTGTCACATTNAAGGTATACTGTCGTGTATCTTTGTCACATTAATAACAAAGATATACTGTAGTGTTTCTTTGTCACATTGATAACAAAGGTATACTGTCGTGTATCTTTGTCACATTGATAACAAAGGTGTACTGTAGTGTTTCTTTGTCAAATTGACAACAAAGACATATTGTATTTTTTCTTTTTCACATTGACAACAAAGATATCCTGTCGTGTTTTCTGTCACGTTGGCAACAAAGATACTGTTGCGTTTTTTTGTCACGTTGAAAACAAAGGTGTACTGTAGTGTTTCTTTGACACATTGACAACAAAG
>NW_018469536.1:0-633 GCF_002113885.1 Mizuhopecten yessoensis
CAATAAGGGCCACCGCTCTGGTACCTCCCTCGTAAATGGTTACTTTAGACCCACGCAGGGGGTAGTTGCTGGCATGGAATATGTGCGCACCACCATTCTAAACACCATAGTGAGGGCATATTTTACAGAGAATTGGCTAACCATTGTTGAATATAAAAAAAGGAAAAGGTTTTTATTTGCATAGCTTACATTTTCGCAATCGAGTTAATTGAATTATATTGATAAACAATTATACAAGTTGGGAATACATGAAAATAGGACATGCTATATTCTAGTTATTTTGTAACAGGAATATGAGGATTTTTTAACTTTGAATTAACTTTATGACTTAAATAAGTAAGTTTGTTATAAAGATCTATCGATGGAATTTTAGAGTATTTTTGCAATTAGTGGGCGATGAAGACTTATATCGTGACATTGGAAATAAAGACCCCGTGACTTACGACAGCGGTGAGGGCAATAGTGTCCATTCTACCAAACAACATCCTGACTTACGTCGGCTGTTTAACTCTATGACTTACGTCGGCTGTTTCACTCTATGACTTACGTCGGCGATGAGGACGAGAATTGTCTTACTACAACTAATACCCTGACTTACATCGGATGTGAAGACGAACAGTGTGTCATTATACA
>NW_018469537.1:0-633 GCF_002113885.1 Mizuhopecten yessoensis
CAATAAACCGGGATATTCAAGACTTTCCCTACTTAGCGGCCAAATGTCCCGTCTAAAATATGTTAGAATGTCAGTAGATCATGTTTTATTGGGCTCGGAAAGTGGGAAATATTTTACATAAAAACCTCAGATATTTCAAAATTTAAAAATGTTTCAGATTTCTTCTTTTTAAGGTTAAGTGATAGTTTTCTGATACCAGGCATGTCTTTCAAGTAATATGAGATCATCAATGATGATTTTATGAAAGAAATTTCCATTTTGCAATGATTTGGATTTTTATATTATAGAATCCTGCTATAGATTGCCGTTTTTTTGGACGGGTTGGAATGCGTGCAGACAGGATTCCAATGGATCTGATGCGGAAAGTGGACCGCTTTCATCCAGACATAGTCATTATTCAGCTTGGAGGAAATGCTATCGGTTACAACAGCAGCCCTCGTGACATATTTGATAATTTATGTTTATTGGAAGAACAATTTACACAGATGGTTGGATGCAAGGTGTTTGTAACCGAGATTGTGCAAAGGGGAAATTTGAAGAAATCTCCAGGGTTAACCCAATGTGTTTTTAACAAACAGCGAGCAGCCCTGAACAAACTTTTGAAAAAGCATTTTGGGAAATGCTTTGTGACTC
>NW_018469538.1:0-633 GCF_002113885.1 Mizuhopecten yessoensis
CTGTTCCAGTCCCTTGGTGTGAAAGTTCCTGGTTGTTCCTCTGTTTCAGTCCCTTTGTGTGAAAGTTCCTGGTTGTTTCCTCTGTTCCAGTCCCTTTGTGTGAAAGCTCCTGGTTGTTTCCTCTGTTCCAGTCCCTTGGTTTGAAAGTTCCTGGTTGTTCCTCTGTTCCAGTCCCTTGGTATGAAAGTCCTGGATGTTCGTCTAGCCCAGTCCCTTGGTGTGAAAGTTCCTGGTTGTTCCTCTGTTCCAGTTCCTTGGTGTGAAAGTTCCTGGTTACTTCTGTTCCAGTCAAATTGTATGATAGTTCCTGGTTGTTTGCTCCGTTAACTCCCCGTGATGTGAAAGTTCCTGGTTGTTCCACTGTTCCAGTTCCTTGGTGTGAAAGGTCCTGGGTGTTCCTCTGTTCCAGTCCATTGGGGTGAAAGTTTCTGGTTGTTTCCTCTGTTCCAGTCCCTTTGTGTTAAAAGGTAATGGTTGTTTCTTCTGTTCAAGTCCCTTTGTTTGAAAGTTCTTGGTTGTTCCTCTCTTCCAGTCCCTTGGTGTGAAAGTTCTTGGTTGTTCCTCTGTTCCAGTCCCTTTGTGTGCAAGTCCTGGATGTTTCCTCTGTTCCAGTCCCTTGGTGTGAAAGTTCCT
>NW_018469539.1:0-633 GCF_002113885.1 Mizuhopecten yessoensis
TGGTCAAGAGATAGCGCAAGGGGTACGTTACGGAATCATTATTGCAGGTGAGAAGTATTCAAAGGAGAAAATAACTGCCCTAGCATTTAGTACGGTGCATGTATTCTTTCGGAACGCCGGTTAAGCTGTAATGGAATCGACAGTAATGCTAGCGCTGTTTATGTTATGAATAAATATCTAAAACTATTAACCTCGCTAGTATCATTGTGTGAGTTTGAACACAGATGAACTTAGTTTAATATGTTAATGAGCATGTATCGGAGAGAGTTTACTTTGTGTTTTATAATTATACAGTGGTTTATGCGAAAGGAAGGGATAAGTGACTGGTTAGTTTGATTTTGCCATGAGGCCCTCCAAGGGATAACTGTTGTGATGGCCACGGCGTATTCTGTTCTCTGATCCTCTGACGGTACTCGGGGTCAAATGAGATACGTGACCTATTAGATTTACATAATTTGTAATATTACCGGGATCAGTAAAATAGTATGATTTAATTATATTGCTGAATTAAACGATTTTGTTTGTTTTGACATGCAAGATTTAAATAAGTACTAATATGAATACCCGGCCTCCTCTAGCGCGACAACGCAATATATAACAAGAGGCCCATGGGCCTTAACGGTCACCTGATAT
>NW_018469540.1:0-633 GCF_002113885.1 Mizuhopecten yessoensis
TGCAAAAGTAGATTTGGCCAAATTCACCACGCTCGACTGAGGATGGACTGTAGTTCCCTTAAAAATCACTTATTTTTAGGTAAGTTAGTTGAAAGTTCAATGTGTTCTTTTAACCGTTCTGCAGAAACTACTGAACACTTTCTCCTCTTTTGTCCTAACTTCGAACAATTAAGATTACAATATTTTATCTTCCTCATGGGAATAATTTAAATATGCTGCTGTATGGAAATTCTGATATGCCAGATCAATATAACTTAAATATGTTTGACTCTGTCCAAAAATTTATCTGTAAGCCGAAACGATTTTAGTGCAAGACTTATTTATTTTATTTTATTTTTATGTAATTTTTGCGTTTGTTTAAACAATGTACATTGACTTTGAAACCTATGTTGTTCGTCAACACTTGTGACATGTCAGTATGATATTTAGACTTTATGAGTTTTGTTGATACTGGAATTAATATAGACTACAACACTCTTGCATTTTGCAGGATATCAGTATAATTTTTGATTGGAATCAACGTAAAGCATTTTAGAAAAGTCCAATGTATTTACTGCATCCTTATATAGAGATCATTAGGGTTACCGGTTCATGAATCACATTCCAACCAGATTCAATTAAGTAATGCAGTTC
>NW_018469541.1:0-633 GCF_002113885.1 Mizuhopecten yessoensis
CCCTAATCCCATACATTTAAGTACTACTAATACATATCCCCACCCTTAATCCAATACATTTAAGTACTACTAATGCATATCCCCACCCCTAATCCCATACATTTAAGTACTTCTAAAGCATATCCCCACCACTAATCCCATACATTTAAGTACTACTAAAGCATATCCCTACCCCTAATCCCATACATTTAAGTACTTCTAAAGCATATCCCCACCACTAATCCCATACATTTAAGTACTACTAATGCATATCCCCACCCCTAATCCCTTACATTTAAGTACTACTAAAGCATATCCCTCCCCCTAATCCCATACATTTAAGTACTTCTAAAGCCTATCCCCACCACTAATCCCATACATTTAAGTACTACTAAAGCAAATCCCCATCCCTATCCCATTAATTTAAGTACTACTAAAGCATATCCCTCCCCCTAATCCCATACATTTAAGTACTACTAATGCATCTCCCCACCCCTAATCCCATACATTTAAGTACTACTAATGCATATCCACACCCCTAATCCCATACATTTAAGTACTACTAATGCATATCCCCACCCCTAATCCCATACATTCAAGTACTACTATTGCATATCCCCACCCCTAATCCCATACATTTAAGTACTACTAAAG
>NW_018469542.1:0-633 GCF_002113885.1 Mizuhopecten yessoensis
TCAGGTTCCCCACACTGTCATACACCACACCACTGGGGTTAAATGATCTACCTCCTGTTTGTGGTGTTGGTTTATATGTACTGGGAATGTCACCTCTATATACAAACAGCTCCTTGAAATCAGTGTCCATCACAACAACATGTTTGTTTCCATCACCACCATCACTTTCATCACTGAAATCAGTGACTGCCACATTGTGAGTGACAGGACACTCTGAGATCCTGTATGGTGTACACACTAATGGTTTCCCAGTCCCTTTAGCCATTGTAGTACACACCATTTTACCATCTGTGGTAAATTTGGAGATGTGTTTGATCATCCCTACAATGACATGGTTACTGGCTGTAATACATATACACCTGGGTAACTCCTTGGTACGGAATCTGTGTATCAGTCGTCCTGATACCAGCTCCATGATGTTGTTATGATCACAGACCCACAGTGTGTGTGTGGTGGGTGACAGACTGATATTACTGATATAGCCATTGTGTTTGACCGTCTGTATAACTTTACCCTTCCTGTCCAGGAGAGTTAATGTGTTCAAGTTCTTGGTCCACACCTGACCATCAGTGGTGGGACATATAGGACCAATGTGACATGGAGACTCCCACTCCTCCACTACCTTGGTCTGTG
>NW_018469543.1:0-633 GCF_002113885.1 Mizuhopecten yessoensis
CAGCTATGACAGAACGAAATTTTCAGCTTTCATTTTCATTTTTTTTCATTTCATCAAATTTTATTGTCAAGATGTCGTAATCAATTGGATTGAATAACAGGCAAAGCCTATATAAATTCTCTACGTCGAATGGCCAAAGTTGAATAAACAAGGAGACATAATATTTTAGACATGTTGCAAATGAAAAAATTAACACAAAATAATTCATAATAACACGAGGCTAAGGGGAAGTAACTCATGAAGGAAACATCTCACACACCTCATACACACTTACACGCACATACAAGTACATGTACAAATACATTTAATTCAGTATATATATACGCTATCATAGACAGATATTGGCAGGCTTAGACCAAAAGTCCATGTGCATATATTGCACAGGTCACTGCCACCAACAACTGTTACAATTAAAAATAATAAATTCATTTAATACATTTAAAGTGTAATTATTTACAATGTCATGATAAGTACACATAAAAAACAGTAGTCAAGCTCAACTAGAATCTCCTGGATGAAATATAGAATATATAGTAAATTTTTGTTTCACATCATGGCTTTAAGTCATATAAAAATTAAAACGACACATTAACACATTGTAATCTGCCTGTATATGACTGGTTTATACAGGGT
>NW_018469544.1:0-633 GCF_002113885.1 Mizuhopecten yessoensis
AGTCGTGAACCTTTTTCTTGTTACTGTGTTGTCATTAAGCTAGTCGTGAACCTTTACCTTGTTACTGTTGTGTTGTCATTAAGCTAGAAGTGAACCTTAAACCTTGTAACTGTGTTGTCTTTAAGCTAGCCGTGAACCGTAAACCTTGTTACTGTGTTGTCATAAAGCTAGTCGTGCACCTTAAACGTTGTAACTGTGTTGTCATTAAGCTAGCCGTGAACCTTTAACCTTGTTACTGTGTTGTAATTAAGCTAGTCGTGAACCTTTACCTTGTTACTGCTGTGTTGTAATTAAGCTTGTCGTGAACCTTTAACCCCGTTACTGTGTTGTCATTAAGCTACTTGTGAACCTTTAACCTTGTAACTGAGTTGTCATTAAGCTAGTCGTGAACCTTTGACCCCGTTACTGTGTTGTCATTAAGCTAGTCGTGAACCTTTAACCCCGTTACTGTGTTGTCATTAAGCTAGTCGTGATCCTTTAACCTTATTACTGTGTTGTCATTAAGCTAGTCGTGAACCTTTAACCTTGTTACTGTGTTGTCATTAAGCTAGTCGTGAACCCTTTAACCTTTTTACTGTGTTGTCATTAAGCTAGTCTTGAACCTTTAACCTTTTTACTGTGTTGTCATTAAGC
>NW_018469545.1:0-633 GCF_002113885.1 Mizuhopecten yessoensis
TATGGAATAAGCTATCAAAACTTGGTATAAGAGGAAAGCTATTAATACCGTTTAATTCTAAAAATTAAACACATTTATTTTTGTGTTTGACAATTTAGTGGTGTGTTGCCTCAAAGCAGGGAGCATATTTTGGCGAGAGTTATTCCTCTTTAGCCAAGCAGGCATGCGCACAACAGTTTATGTTAATTACAAAACAGCACGCCGGCGTTATATATGCTCATATTTTCAGCACGAAAAACGTCTTTTTGTTGCTAACAAGTTCTTACGATGACACCTGTTCATAAAAAGGTAGTTACATCAAAGCGGCCGGCGGGGACTCCAGCTAGACCGAGAAGTACGAGGAAACGGAGGCGGCCCGGGCATTTAACCGAATGTGAGGCATCGGCCAGCNAGCCAGCGGGGAAGGAGTGACGCCATGCGAACCCTTACCGGATAGGGGGGATCGGACGGACAATCAACCTGGTGGTTCCCCGCTCCCTCAGGAGATCGTGGAGGCATCAGAAATGGATGCTGGACAGAGGTGGCATTAATCAAAATGTCAATAGTGAGCTGGTAGGCCTTAATAACGTGTGGGGGTCGGCCCTAGGTTTTGGGGGTCACACTAGTGGAGCAACGGGCATGGGGTCCCCACAG
>NW_018469546.1:0-633 GCF_002113885.1 Mizuhopecten yessoensis
GAATCAAATACTCTTCATATATGGAAGGGTCTTAAGGTGCTTTAATTACCAAAATTGTGAGTTTCTTGACCCTCGGGTCTCACGTTTCCCCCTGGGGAGGGGGTAAACTTTACTATAGTTTATATAGGGAAATGCCATTTTGGACCAACATTTGTTTAATTTCCATTGGAAGTAATTCAATTTGGGTTAGCATTATCAGTATTAGGTAGCAGTTTGATAGTATGCACATATCAGCCCTGACTGACCCTCAGGGGCTGTTGGGTGGGGCCAAAAAGCGTTGAATTGACTGAAATTTCAAAAATCTTCTTCTCAAGACCCAGATATGGTTGAATCAAATCCTCTTCATAGATGGAAGGGTCTTAAGGTGCTTTACCAAAATTGTGAATTTCTTGACCCTGGGGTCTCATGCTTCCCCCTGGGGAGGGGGTAAACTTTATATAGTTTATATAGGGAAATCACATTTTGGACCAACATTAGTTTAATTTCCATTGGAAGTAATTCAGTTTGGGTTAGCATTATCAGTATTAGGTAGCAGTTTGAGAATAAGCACATAGCAGCCCTGACTGACCCCCAGGGGCTGATGGGTGTGGTCAAAAAGGGTCGAATTTACTGAAATTTCAAAAATCTTCTTCT
>NW_018469547.1:0-633 GCF_002113885.1 Mizuhopecten yessoensis
GGTATTATCGACGCTTCTATGGTATAATCAACACATCAAGGGTATCATCTACTTCTCTGTGGTATCATCAACACATTAAGGGTATTATCGACCCCTCTAAGGTACTATCAACACATCATGGGTATTATCGACGCCTCTATGGTATAATCAACACATTAAGGGTATTATCGACACTTCTATGGTATTTTCAACACATCAAGAGTATCATCGACCCCTCTATGGTATTATCAACATATCAAGAGTATCTTCAACCCCTCTATGGTATTATCAACACATCAAGGGTATTATCGAGGCCTCTATGGTATTATCAACACATCAAGGGTATCAACGAACCCTCTATGGTATTATCAACACATCAAGGGTATCATCGACCCCTCTATGGTATTATCAACACATCAAGGGTACTATCAACACATCAAGGGTATTATCAACACATCAAGGGTATCATTGACCCCTCTATGGTATTATCAACACATCAAGGGTATNCCCTCTATGGTATTATCAACACATCAAGGGTATTATCAACACATCAAGGGTATCATCTATCGTTCTATGGTATTATCAACACATGAAGGGTATCATCGACCTCTCTATGGTATTATCAACACCTGAAGGGTATCATCGACCCCTCTG
>NW_018469548.1:0-633 GCF_002113885.1 Mizuhopecten yessoensis
AAAAGTGATCTAAAATACAGCTACAGGCAAAATATCAGTATTTATAATAAAAATTCATTCAAAAGACCCTTCTTTTTTTTTAAACATTCCACCCCTGTGATTGAAAGTCGAACAAAGTCATTATGTTGAACAAATTTTATAGCCTTTCATCTCAGGATGCAATTTGCAAAGTATCAACATCCTCGAACCCATGGTTATTCAGAAGAGCTCGTTTATAGATTTTAAACAAATTTGACTCCTGTGACCTTGAATACAAGTCAAAGTCATTCACTTTAACAAACATAGTAGTCCTTGATCCCAGCATGCTACTGACTAAATATCAACATCCTGAGCCTTTTTGTTATTCAGAACCAGTTGTTGAAATATTTTGAACATATTTGCTCCTTGTGACCTTGAATATGATTCAAGGTCATAGATTTACCCAAACTAGGTAGCCCTTGATCCTAGTATGCTATTGACTAAATATCATCACCCTGCGCATTTTGGTTATTCAGAAGAAGTTGTTTCAACTTTTTTAACATATTTAACCCTGTGACCTTGAATATGGGTGAAGGTCGTGCATTTGAACAAACATTTTAGCCTTTCATTTCACCATGCTACTGGCCAAATATCATCACCCTGTGCATTTTGGTT
>NW_018469549.1:0-633 GCF_002113885.1 Mizuhopecten yessoensis
GTTGATGTTTGTATGTGAGTAATATAAGACGGTCGAATTTAGTAAATTTGGTACCAAACGTACACGTATACAGGTCTATTGGTATATTGAATCCATGTGTATATGTATATGATTAAATGTTCATATCATTTATGTCTATATCCGGGTACATTTGTGTATGTATGGGGTTGTAGAGTTATTTTGTACAGGTTTACAGGAACTCAAAATCGCAAATACAGCAACTTATTGCCTCAAGCACATATACAAACATGCAAGCATTCATTACTACATTGGGACACATCCTTATATGACCTTAGCTGTCAATATTACAATAAAATCAAAAATAAATAAGACTAATCTTTGCAAAGTTTTTGGGATGAATAACAATGTAGTTTGCCATTTGTATCACCAATAAACCAGCGATATTTGTCGTATTTATTTATGTGCAGATTTCAATGAATATTCAACGCATAAAACAACATATTTGTAACGTCGATGGCGCTTTAATAACATTATGCTAACTTCACAACTCTACAGTCGCGTTCAGATGTTGTGACATTCAACACACGGTTCATGCCAAAGGTATTACCTGGTCGTAAAAAGGCAGTATTGATAATACAACGTTATTGCGGTTTGCATAAAAATTTAAGAAGG
>NW_018469550.1:0-633 GCF_002113885.1 Mizuhopecten yessoensis
GAATACGTCGGGTCAAGCGCACACTAACTCCTTGATGAGGCAAGTGCAAATGTATTTCCTTGGGGAAATCTGGTTGTGAAACAAACTAAAGTATTTTACCGCAGATGTTATGTTTTCAATGCATTAATGATTCATGTGCTAGTGACGTTGTATACAAGACTATAGCTAACATTGTGAATTGTTATATTTATCTTAATTTATATTCATTTAATTCTGGTTGTTAATTGTAACCTCTACAGGTGAAACATTTACATTTTAATAATTAAATAAAATTTATTTTTTATATTACTTTCTAGAATTTGTATTCATTATATCTGTACATAATACACAAAAATACTTATACAATCATTGATAGTACATGCTATACCATCACATCAAATGCATTACGAGTATTGAAACCCTGATATAAATTACGCCTTAATTTATCTTTGAAAAAATATTTTCAGGAATAATGGTCTAATACCTACTGAAATTCATCAAGTTTTATGTTTTAGTTAGGAACATCAATATGGTATTTCAAGTGATAATAAAACACTGTTTTCATTGGTCGTAATATAGACATTTGGGGGTTTTATACATCTACATCAAAAGAAAAAAGTCATCAACGTCAGGAATATATTCCATAAATGTTAT
>NW_018469551.1:0-633 GCF_002113885.1 Mizuhopecten yessoensis
CAGTTATAATACGAGACGCTTCTCTTTGGGCTTTCTCTAACATTTGTAACGAACCCCTGTTGATCAGTGCAGTGTAACAGACAGTATTTCTGATAAATTGCATGAGCGTTAAAATTGTTTCCATTGCCGGCATTGGTGATTTCAACCGATGTGCATTTTGTACGATATTGCAGACCTTGGTCTTGTTTTCGTTGTAATAAAAAAAACCAATGCCCAGGTTTAGTTTAAACATATTTTATTGCAATATAATTACAAAAGGATTGGACACAAGTTATTGCAACTTATAAACGCCCTTTCCATAATGGTTTACAACATGTAAATATAATGCAATTTATAATAATACATAATTTCATTTCAGTAATAATTACCATAACTTTAGTATGCATATACAATACCTACACCCATCTTTGTAGCCCAAAAACAAAAGATTCAAATATCCCTACCTCCCTACCGTGACGTAACCCATATCTCGACGACAGAGCCACGGAGTGATCTCCCTTCCTCTTCCTTTTATGGCGCCTGCTGCCTGCTGACGCCCGGAGCTTGCTCCCTTTCAAAACTTTGTTTTGTCGGTTTTGTTCTAGTGTGAACTCAATTTTTTGCGCAGTTTGTGTGCCTTATACCCATCTGCCC
>NW_018469552.1:0-633 GCF_002113885.1 Mizuhopecten yessoensis
GACATACGACGCTCTATCTCTTGTATCCTCGGCTGAAATATGACATACTAGCTGCTATATTTCATTTATAACATATCACTTTATTATCAATAATAGTTTAATTTGTATACAGTTACAATGAACTGAAGGATATCTGTTACCCTATGTACTGTATATTTGGTTGAATGATTGATAATAAATCTTTTACTTACATCAAAAGACTTGAGCATCTCATTGTATGTGTTGAGATCCTTCTCATTCTGTGTGAGATGTTTGTTCAGCTACAAAAAGATAAGAGCATCAATTATTTTATGTCAGAATGAAACCTGTTCAAGTTTGAGACAAAGATTCACAAACAACTGACCCACGCTTATCCCATGAATATATAAAATTAAGTTAGCAATTTTGAAAATTTTCAAGAGACACTGGTANAAAAAAAACCAAAAAAACCACAACATTAATTTTGGAATACTCAAAATTATATTATAATTATTCTATTCCCCAGGAGTTTGAAACTTAAAATAGTAATAGAAGGATTAAGGACCCCTTTATAACAGTTCTGGGAGGAATGAGAAAACGGACAGTAGTTGTGGGAGAAGTGAAAAAATTGGTAGTAATGGGAGGAGTGAAGAAACCTATAGTAGTTAGGGCAGA
>NW_018469553.1:0-633 GCF_002113885.1 Mizuhopecten yessoensis
TGGGGGATATGAATCCTCAGTCTATGCTATGGGGGAGATAAATCCACAGTCGATGGTAGGGGGAGATAAATCCTCAGTCGATGGTAGGGGCAGATAAATCCTCAGTCTATGGGAAGGGGAGATAAATCTTCAGTCTATGGTATGGGGGAGATTCTGATAAATCCTCAGTCTATGGTATAGGGAGATAAATCTTCACTCTATGGTATGGGGGAGATACATCCTCAGTCTATGGGATAGGGAGATAAATCCTCAGTCTATGGTATGGGGAAGATAAATCCTCAGTCTTTGCTATTGTGGAGATAAACCCTCAGTCGATGGTAGGGGGAGATACATCCTAAGTCTAAGGGATAGGGATATGAATCCTCAGTCTATGCTATGGGGGAGATAAAACCTCAGTCGATGGTAAGGGGAGATAAATCCTCAGTCTATGGGATAGGGAGATAAATCCACAGTCTATGGTATGGGGGAGATAAATCCTCACTCTATGGTATGGGGAAATAAGTNTTATGCTATGGGAGAGATAAATCCTCACTTTATGGTATGGGTGAGTTAAATCCTCAGTCTATGGTATGGGGGAGATACATCCTTAGTCTTTGCTATTGGGGAGATAAACCCTCAGTCGATGGTAGGGGG
>NW_018469554.1:0-633 GCF_002113885.1 Mizuhopecten yessoensis
TACCTGACAGATACGTAATGAGCTATGACTCCTGAGTAGGTAGTATTACCTGACAGATACGTAGTGAGCTGTTACTGAAGAGTAAGTAGTTATACCTGACAGATACGTAGTGAGCTGTCACTTCATGGTAAGTAGTAATACCTGACAGATACGTAGTGAGCTGTTACTCATGAGTAAGTAGTAAAACCTGACAGATACGTAGTGAGCTGTGACTCATGAGTAAGAAGTACTACCTGACAGATACGTAGTGAGCTGTCACTCCGGAGTAAGTAGTAATACCTGACAGATACGTAGTGAGCTGTGATTCTGGAGTAAGTAGTACATGTAATACCTGACAGATACGTAGTGAGCTATGACTCATGAGTAGGTAATAATACCTGACAGATACGTAGTGAGCTGTTACTGAGGAGTAAGTAGTAATACCTGACAGATACGTAGTGAGCTGTNGTAATACCTGACAGATACGTAGTGAGCTGTTACTCATGAGTAAGTAGTAAAACCTGACATATACGTAGTGAGCTGTTACTCATGAGAAAGTAGTAAAACCTGACAGATACTTAGTGAGCTGTGACTCCGGAGTTAGTAGTCATACCTGACAGATACGTAGTGAGCTGTTACTCATGAGTAAGTAGT
>NW_018469555.1:0-633 GCF_002113885.1 Mizuhopecten yessoensis
TATTTATCTCAAATCGTATGGCTTATCAGAATTTAAGTACAATACCTACAATGTCAACAATACAGAGTAAAACAATGTATACATTAACACGCGCCTGTTACTCAATAGACGAGATGCCAGTTAAATAGAACGCATCCGCAAATTTTCTAACGCAGTCTTTATTTTTTTTCTAACAATTGATGATTATAAAGACTTTGTTTTTTAACATGGAATATGTTGGGGGTTTATTCTGCAGGATAAAGAAGCAGCATAAGCACTTAATTATATTTTTAGTTTATGGGTAGATCTGACCTAGTGTTTGAAAATTAAAAAAAATATTTCAGTATAAAATTTATCTTAATGGTACAACGAAAGACAATTTTACGTTCACTTTCATGGTATCTGTCTACACTATAGCTGTTCCTCAATCTAAAATGTCAGCTGATATTCTAATTCAAACTATTTTACCGGTTTTCCTCAAATAACAAAGTAGCTGTTTTGTATCGCCGCCCCTTTAGATGGGACACTTTCTTTATTAATACTTGTTGAGTTAGCTTAGTTGTATATATAACGTTTTATTAGATATTTCGTCTTTAAAAGTCTTTAAAAGACGCGGACACTGAAACGAGTAAATTAATCAAACATCTCCATTTT
>NW_018469556.1:0-633 GCF_002113885.1 Mizuhopecten yessoensis
AGGTAATTATATATGTAACAAATTACTCAGAATAAATGGAACAGATCGTTATGGATATTCAAAAGAACATCAATAAACTTACATCTAAAAGATTTTCAATAGATTATTGAGGCTTTCATATTTCATTAAGCTTCATTACTTATATTATGTCAAGGCGGGTAGGAAGTCTGGGTATTTATCTCATGTAAAACCATTTTACCTCTTCCTGTTTTTTTTGTTCTGCTTTTTCTCTTTCCTCAACTTTTTTCCGTCTTTCCTTCTCTTCATCTGCTCTTTTTCTGGCCTCTTCTTCATTTGATTTCGCTAAGTTTTCAAATCTGTTTCTCAAATTCTTTGCTCCATCTGAACCTGAATACACAAAATTGATCACACACTTGAATAACGACTTTTGTAGAACATGCCTTGTTACATAACAGCCATTTCGTTAGAGTATACACCACTGAAGAGGAGTGTTACGTTTCGAGTATACATGTATATTGTGGTACTTGGTCCTAGCACAACTTGTTTTAATTTCTAGAGATTGTTTAACCATGGAAAATCATTAACAACTGTCTCTACCACAGCCAGAGTTGCAGAACGGGGGTCTACTGTACCAAAAGTGAGTGAGTTGTATAGATGCCGTACGGGGGTCTA
>NW_018469557.1:0-633 GCF_002113885.1 Mizuhopecten yessoensis
TTTAAATTCTATATTTCTGACCACCTTTCCAAAGACTACAGATATACTTGCAATAGTGAGAGGCTTTAAAGGTTTGGACCGAACGATATTAATTTTTAAACTTAAAATATCTATATCAATGGAATGCAGAACTTTATCTGCGATGAAATAGGGGAAAGTTAATAACTTCACAATATATATATATTCTGTGTTTCTAGGAACTAGCCAAGTTTTCAGATGACGTCGTGACAACAACACCCGAATGTAAGTGTTACTGAACTGTGTTACTACAACCATGGAAAGCGGTCGTACTTCAATGGGATTTCTACTTCCTGTAGATCTTATATTTTACATCTTATGTATATATTATGTAAACACTTTATTTATTTTACAACAGTTATGAAACAAGATATTTCAGTTTCTATTAATCACTCTTGTTGGCCCAGATGTTAGTGCGCGCGGGGTCTTTATGTAGCATATATATATTTAAGATATCTGTCAATCACATCATGCAATGAGTAAAATATATTTTACACCCATCAGGAGTTTATTGAGCTTTTTTATGTGTGAGATATAAACATAAAAATAATTACGACAAGACCATAACACGGACACATTCATTTAATAATATGAAAATTACTTACAAATGTTAAC
>NW_018469558.1:0-633 GCF_002113885.1 Mizuhopecten yessoensis
GCTTATCTTGTTGAATTATAGGGTTAGTGGAAGCTAGGGTTAGTGGCAGCTTGAGAACAGATTTTACCCAACACCTACACCCAGACGTAAACAGCAGGAAAGGAAGAGGACTTTTTCATTTCATTTAAGGAATATCACTTTAGTGGTGAAGAATTTGAGTTGGTCTTGAGAGAAATTTAATTAACTCCAAATGTTTTGTTTCAAGACCAACTCCTTTCATCACCCAGCGAGACAGTACAGAGCAATAAGCTACCCTTGTAATAATTAATCCGCTTGGTTAATACCTTCAACCTATGCAAGTCTACCAATGGGCACAAGATACTAGCACTTGTGCAAGTCTTTGGATAAACTCAGGCCTATATCTATAATAACGGTAGCTCTCAGGAGACTAGTGAAATCTCCAGCTGGACTAGTGGTTCTAAAAACAGTAAGCCCCATTGACTAGTCAAAATAAGATATTGCCTATTAGATCATGTTGAATAACACTGGGTTAGTGAAATTTGCACACAACTATTAAGGGTGGAAACAATTAGCAAAACTGACTAGTGGTTTTAAAAATGAATTTCAAGCCCTGAAACTTGATGTTGATACATATTGTACCACAGGAAGTTTTCACCCTTCGATCCTAAAATG
>NW_018469559.1:0-633 GCF_002113885.1 Mizuhopecten yessoensis
GGTACATCGCAGTGACATCGAGTGGTACATCCCTTACCGAACACTCCGTCGGAACAAGCTATTACAGAAAAGTTATTATTATTTAAGGATACTCATAACTTTCAGATGTCGTTTGTATCCATTTGTGATGCATAACCATGAGATGAAGATCTGGGCCTGTATTCATGAAACCATTTTCGTACTCACGCGTGAATTCTATGCTCCAGACAGCTGTCTTGTAACTGGCTTAACTCATGAACCATGGTCAAGAAGTCAATATAAATATTAAAATTGTTATTCGACTTTATTTGTATAAGTCCTTGACAAAATGTGACTTTTATAAATCAATTTATCAAGGACAAACAAAATCAGAATTAAAAACAGTTTTTTGAATACTAGACTTAATTGACAAACACACACGCGTTTGTAAATTTGTGTGTCTTCATTATGTACAACATGACCAATAGGTTCAAGTAGCTATTACTTTGCCCTTTATGGAAATTCTTTGTTGTCACGTAACAAAGGGTAGCATTTCATTGAAACGTTTCCTACACACGTAATTGGAACAAAAACAAGAAAATATGTTAATGTCAAAACTGCAAAGCTCTAGGAACGGCGTATCATTTGCTCAACATCTCTTTAGAATATTGTATC
>NW_018469560.1:0-633 GCF_002113885.1 Mizuhopecten yessoensis
ACCTAAGGTATGCCTTAGGTACCCCAAAAAGTGTACCTCAAATGTGCTTTTTTTCCCTCTGGGTGGTTTTGCTCAGAATAAAACATGGATTGCTATATAGTACATGTTCATAGCTTAAACACACAGTGCATAACTTGGCTTCCCAATCGATAATCGAATTTTAATCAAACTTGCACTTACAATGTACACACGTTTTAAAATGGTTCGTACCGTTTCATATGTAGCTGTTCAGAAATGCATCACTCCTTCCTATCAAAATAAAATAGAGGAAACACAATGAATATAAGAAGATAGAGAATATGGGGTAAACGAGGTGGGAAAATGTTAACATAGTCGTATCGCCACTAGTTTTCCGAATCATGAAGATACTCTGAATATTTGTTCTCTGTATCCTCTACTTGTGTAACAGGGATGATTCAGAGTTGCTTCCCCTGATACTTATACATGATGTGTATCCTATTATTTTGTAATTAGAGTGAAGAAACATTTTTATATCTAGTCTTCCGCTGATTAGGTTAAACAGTTGACTATATGTTTAATGGGAATCTTCCTAGGGGTCTTTTGCTTGTTAGATTAAACAGTTGACTATATGTGTCATGGGAATCTTCCTAGGGGTCTCCTGCTGGTAAGGTT
>NW_018469561.1:0-633 GCF_002113885.1 Mizuhopecten yessoensis
CGATAGTGGTAATAGTCAGAATTTCAATTCATCAGTAATAATTTCCAATAACAAAACAGAAACTGAAATGCTTACACATGGAAATTCAACCTTTAGCCTAATAATGCAAGCTGTGAAAAAGACCTCCCTTGACTGCCACATGCCAGGGTCAATGAACAAGTCTGCATCATCTCCATGCAAGCATGCCCCAGACTCAGATGTGTGTATACATAAGATCCTGACCTCCTGGTGATAACAGTGCCACCCCCTGGCTAGAAAGTCTCCCTGCTATTTTTAGAAGTGTTTATAAAATATGAAATTGTGACGTATTGCTATACAAAGTTTTGTATAAATTCAGTGTGAAAGTGAAAGTTGAGTGGTACATATACTAAAGCAGTTAGACTGTGTGCCGATCTTCTTGGAACAATTTTTATACTGGCGTCAAGTTTGTGGAAGAGTGACACAACAGTGGGATATTTATATGTATGGACATGAAAACTCATGATCACTAGTCAGTTGGGGTAGTTGTTTCCAGTTTTTGTGTCGCCTACGACGGATGTCGAAAAGACTCATAGGCGCTGCTTTGTCGGCGGCGTCGTCAACAATGTAAAGGTTTTGCGTTTAGCTCTGTTTCTGACAAAGCTACACCAACAA
>NW_018469562.1:0-633 GCF_002113885.1 Mizuhopecten yessoensis
ATTGTTAGATAATTTGTAGCATAGTTTAAGTCAAAGATCTTCCAGATTTTTCAATATACTCCAGAACAGATGAGAGAATACATTTATTTGATTCACTGCTAAGGTTCATTTCACCCGTAGTGAAAGTATTAGTATGTAAGATGATATTATCAATCTCGTTATAATTAGATAATGCAAAGAATAAAACTTATCTTTCATCTATATATCCGGGGTAATTGAGAAAGGAAGTGATATGCATCTTCAATAATATAACCACAGTCACAATTAGGGTTATCTGTAAGATGATCATTATATTAATCTGAGTTTAACTGGCTAACATTGTTCCGTAGTTGACATAATGTTTTATTCAATTTCCTGGAGCCACCGTTTTTAAAAATATCTGTACAGTTAGATGGTTGTAATATGTGTGTGCTTTCTTTATAAGTAATTCTAGGTTTACAGATACTCAATAACAGACGTAAATTGAAGGAAAAGGGACAAATTGTTTTCGAGGATTTGACAAGAATGAATCAATAGACACTTAAGGAAGCATACAGACTTAACATTTTTAAACATACTTTTAGTGTGGACGGAAAATTATTCGTAGTTCAACGACAAGAAACGAAGACTGTCATACGCTACAGAGCTGACGGA
>NW_018469563.1:0-633 GCF_002113885.1 Mizuhopecten yessoensis
TTTTTGTCTAGTTCAAATACAAATGCCCACAAGGTTCATGCAAATCTTACTCATTAAACCATGTCATTGATAGCTTTAACTTACTCATCAGCTTGTCAATCTGACATACATGACACATGGACTGACGGTCGTATATAGCAAATTTGGAAATCAAAATTTCCCATGAGCCTTCTGGACTTTTGTAAGCATTTCTAATGCACTTGGTCTCTTGTGAACATTGTAGTCCAATGCCATATTCAGCATCATGCTACAAATATTGGCAAACTTGCTAGCAAACAACTTCATAGAGTCGGGTTGTCTACCATCTTTCATACAACTTATAACGTACATTACTGGTTCAACTTCTAGCGGAACATTCCATGTTGGGACTTCTGTGAACAATTCGGATATTGTGCATCCAACACTCCAAATGTCTGATTTTGTAGTTCCACCTTTCCTACCCAATAGCACTTCTGGGGCCTGATAGGACGGTGTTCCTGGTTGCATTGAAGTTCCATCCATTGTGGTTGCCATAGTATTCATTGTTTTTAATTTACTAATTCCCATGTCACACAGACGTACTTGTTTGAAATCCGAGGACACCAAAATATTTTCTGGTTTGATATCCCTATGTATTATTGCTGGAATTTGATT
>NW_018469564.1:0-633 GCF_002113885.1 Mizuhopecten yessoensis
AAGCTATTGTGAAAAAGCCAATAAGGCAGACGGATTTAAACAAGCATTCCTCAATACAAACGCGTTCTAATTTGTACCTGCTGTGTACCTCTCTCTATACCTGCTGTACTATCAGCCGGCGGACAACGAGTACACGTTTGTATTGTACCATCATATCTCCTCCATCGACCAAAATGGTCACAAAATGAAATAAAGCATATAGAAATAATCATTGACCATCATGTTTTAAACAAATTCATCGACACTCCTGATTTCCAAATTATCGTTGACCATCACGTTCTCTCCGTTATCAGTGACCATCACGTTGATCCTGAGACTGGACCATTCACTATGGATAGATGATCAATTATTTGTACCGCGAATATTGGAGTACCTGTATATTGACATCTAACAATGATTTACTGTAATTTTTCATTGCCAACCAGGTTGATCGGTTCGTGTTTGTTTTTATACCGAAATTACTAATTTCTTCCTCTTTTTCATGCAACTATCAAGCCATACATGGACATTATTACATCACCACGTAACCAACGCCAGTTTTAAACCAGAAAACGACTTCAGACATTTCTAACAGATCTATAAATATGGTGTGGATTCAGTCGATATCTTATGCATTCAATGACGTCAACATGA
>NW_018469565.1:0-633 GCF_002113885.1 Mizuhopecten yessoensis
TACATGTACGTCTGTTATATTGGTGCCTAATATCTGTTTCGTATCTTTCTGTACGTCTGTTGCGAGACTGTCTGTACGTCTGTTGAGAGACTGTATGTATGTCTGTTGCGTGGCTGTCTGTACGTCTGTTGCGTGTCTATCTGTACGTCTGTTGCGAGACTGTCTGTACGTCTGTTGTGAGACTGTCTGTTCGTCTGTTGCGAGTCTGTATTTACGTCTGTTGCGTGTCTGTCTGTACGTCTGTTGTATTGGTGTCTATATATCTGTCGTGTATCACACTGAACGTCTGTTACGTGGCTGTCAGCACATCCGTTGCCTGTCTGTCTGTACGTATGTTGCAAGGTTGTCTGTTCGTCTGTTGCGATACTTTTTGTACGTCTGTCTCGTGTTTGTCCGTACATGTGTTGCGAGGATGTATGCACGCTTGTTGCGTGTCTGTCTGTACGTCTGATGTGTGTCTCTCTAATATCTAATATCTGTGAAGTGTCTGTCTGTACGTCTGTTTCAAAGCTGTCTGTTCGTCTGTTGCGAGACTTTCTGTGCGCCTGTTGCGTGTCTGTCTGAATATGTGTTGCGTGTCTGTCTGTACGTCTACTGCGTGTCTGTCTATATATCTGTGAAGTATCTGTCTGT
>NW_018469566.1:0-633 GCF_002113885.1 Mizuhopecten yessoensis
GTTTTTCAGGCCTCAAAACCGGAAGTGAACTTAGTCAAATGCCTAAGTGATGTAGTAAAATATAATTGTCAGTGACCCCGGTGCAACTGGAACAATTAATTTCTGTGATACACATTTTTGTCTTGTTAGGACTATTTTGTCTGTTATGAACCCATATACCCATACATATATATATTATATGTGTGTGTAGATGTGTTATCTCTTGTACTTACTGGACTAGGATGTCCGTATGCTTATTGCTGCCGATGCGAGATCACACGCATGAATTCACTTACTTTACGCTGCCTACTCAGGGTGGTGTGATCGGTGTTTGCACACCTTTGATAATGTGGCGAGGTATTGGGCTCACCATTACATTCTACTTTCATGGTATGAAAGTTTTGAAGAAAAATTATCAATCGCTCCTGTATGATGTAGAGAAAGTCTAGACACTGGAGAAAAACCTCAGGCTAAATTATAAACCTGCCCTCCGACTGAGATTTCTACATCACACAGCAGTGATAAGTTCCATTAACCCTTTCACCCCTTTATAACTTAAGTAAACTTTACCCTGCATTGATCTGGATGAGTTCATTGCAGTCTAGAGTGGCGAAAGGGTTAATCTATGATCAGTTGATACTCAAAGGAAGTTTT
>NW_018469567.1:0-242 GCF_002113885.1 Mizuhopecten yessoensis
CATAGACTAACGGTACAGTAACATTAAGTAACAAGTCAACATAGAGTTACGGTACAGTAACATTAAGTAACAAGTCAACATAGACTGACGATATAGTAACATAAAGTAACAAGTCAACATAGACTAACGGTACAGTAACATTAAGTAACAAGTCAACATAGACTAACGGTACAGTAACATTAAGTAACAAATCAACATAGACTAACGGTACAGTAACATTAAGTAACAAGTCAACATAGACT
>NW_018469567.1:472-634 GCF_002113885.1 Mizuhopecten yessoensis
AGTAACATTAAGTAACAAGTCAACATAGACTAACGGTACAGTAACATTAAGTAACAAGTCAACATAGACTAACGGTACAGTAGCATTAAGTAACAAGTCAACATAGACTAACGGTATAGTAGCATAAAGCAACAAGTCAACATAGACTAACGGTACAGTAAC
>NW_018469568.1:0-634 GCF_002113885.1 Mizuhopecten yessoensis
TCTCCATATCTTAGTATAACACCATATCTCTCCATATCTTAGTATTACACCATATATCTCCATATCTTAGTATAACACCAAATCTCTCCATATCTTAGTATCAAACTATATATCTCCATATCTTAGTATAACACCAAATCTCTCCATATCTTAGTATAAAACGATATATCTCCATATCTTAGTATAACTCCATATCTCTCCATATCTTAGTATAACACCATATATCTCCATATCTTAGTATAACACCATATAGCTCCATATCTTAGTATAACACCATATCTCTCCATATCTTAGTTTAACACCATATCTCTTCATATCTTAGTACATGTATAACACCATATCTCTCCATATCTTAGTATAACTCCATATCTCTCCATATTTTAATATAACACCATATATCTCCATTTCTTAGTATAACACCATATCTCTCCATATCTTAGTATAACACCATATCTCTCCATATCTTAGTATAACACCATATCTCTCCATATCTTAGTATAACACCATATCTTAGTATAACTCCATATCTCTCCATATCTAAGTAAAGCTCCGTATCTCTCCATATCTTAGTATAACACCATATTATTCCATCTTAGTATAACACCATATCTCTCCATATCTTAGTATAACACCA
>NW_018469569.1:0-634 GCF_002113885.1 Mizuhopecten yessoensis
CATAGTTTGTTTGTCATGGTCCTTTTTCAACAACTAAAATATTGAAACTTTAGGTAGTATGACACTCCACCCGGTCACTGAGATGTCATAACCTGGAACTAAAATGTCATAACCTTTACAGGGTAGTACGATGCAACACCCGGTCACTGAAGTGTCATAACCTGGACACGGTAGTACGATACAACACCCGGTCACTAAAATGTCATAACCTTGACAGGGTAGTACGATGCAACACCCGGTCACTGAAGTGTCATAACCTGGACACGGTAGTGCTATACATCCCCCGGTTTCTACTGAGATGTCATAACCTGGCCACGGTAGAACGATACATCACCCGGTCACTGAAGTGTCATAACCTGGACACGGTAGAACGATACATCACCCGGTCACTGAAGTGTCACAACCTGGACACGGTAGCATGACATTCCATCCGGTCACTGAGATGTCATAACATGGACACGGTAGTACGATACGTCACCCGGTTACTACTGAGATGTCATAACCTGGACACGGTAGCATGACATTCCATCCGGTCACTGAGATGTCATAACCTGGACACGGTAGTACGATACATCACCCGGTTACTGAGATGTCATAACCTGGACACGGTAGCATGACATTCCATCAGGTCACT
>NW_018469570.1:0-634 GCF_002113885.1 Mizuhopecten yessoensis
ATGTTTGTGTTTATTGACTAGACTGTTAAACTATTTTTCACCAAATACATGTACAACTCAAACATCGGGGTCACCATCCCGATCAGACGTAAAAAGGCATTGGAGTCACCCACCTGAACACATGGCTTTTCTCAAGGTACTTCGGTTTCAACCAGCAATAAGACCCTCTGTGCGCTTCCATCCGTTTTTTTTATTGCAATAATGAGTTGTTTGCTAGGAAGCTTCTGTAATTGAGAGACAATGATTTGAGTACAGATCTGACCAACCAGTACTGGTCTCTCGACAGTACCGATTGGGCATTATTTGTATTATAAACATCTCTAACAAACGGAGCTCATAAATAATTAACGTAATATTCACAGAGAAAAAATAATCGTTTGAGACTTTGTCATCTAGTTTATACATTTTGTATCAGTCATTTATGAAGCTGTAAAAAGCAAATTATTTTTGGTTAGATAAATTAATCAATACTTGTAAATCGTTTTAGTATAATGGAGAGTGCTTATTTATATACAATTGAGTTGAAAAAAGAACCTCTGTCAAAATTTGTAGATTTAAAAACCTTCGAAACAACTTTATTTATTTCATGTTTTATGCTTGCGGAAAATAGTAAAAAATTACGTCAATATTAATG
>NW_018469571.1:0-634 GCF_002113885.1 Mizuhopecten yessoensis
CCGTGTTCTCACACATGTTATATGATAGTAATGGGTGTGTCTCGTGTTCTCACGCATGTTATATTGTAGTAATGGGTGTGTCTCGTGTTCTCAACCATGTAATATTGTAGTAATGCGTGTGTTTTGTGTTCTCACATATGTTATATTGTAGAAATGGGTGTGTCTCGCGGTCTCATACTTGTTTTATTGTAATAATGGGTGTGTTTCGTGTTCTCACACATGTTATATTGTAGTTATGGGTGTGTCTCGTTTTCTCTCACATGTTATATTGTTGTAATTGGATGTGTCTCGTTTTCTCTCACATGCTATATTATAGTAATGGGTGTGTCACGTGTTCTCACACATCTTATATTGTAGTAATTGGTGTGTCTCGTGTTCTCACACATGTTATAATGTAGTAATGGGTGTGTCTCGTGTTCTCAAACATGTTATATTGTAGTAATAGGTGTGTCTCGTGTTCTCACACATGTTATATGGTAGTAATGGGTGTGTCTCGTGTTCTCACACATGTTATATTGTAGTAATGGGTGTGTCTCGTGTTCTAACACACGTTATATTGTAGTAATCGGTGTGTCTCGTGTTCTCACAAATGTTATATTGTTGTAATTGGAGGTGTCTCGTTTTCTCTCACATG
>NW_018469572.1:0-634 GCF_002113885.1 Mizuhopecten yessoensis
ATCATTGAGATTTGACCTAGATCTAAATGCCGGGTGTTGTGTGTTTTCGATGTCCTATAGTAACATCCCGGTTAGCACTAGGAGAAAATGTTATCATTGAAATTTGACCTAGATCTAAATGCCGGGGGTTGTGTGTTGTCGTTGTATTATAGTAACATCCCGGTTAGCACTAGGAGAAAATGTTATCATTGAGATTTGACCTAGATCTACATGCCAGGTGTTGTGTGTTGTCGATTTATTATAGTAACATCCCGGTTCTCACTAGGAGAAAATGTTATCATTGAGATTTGACCTAGATCTACATGCCAGGTATTCGGCGTTGTCGTTGAGATTTGACCTAGATCTACAAGCCGGGAGTTGTGTGTTATCATTGAGATTTGACCTAGATCTAAATGCCGGGTGTTGTGTGTTGTCGTTGTATTATAGTAACATCCCGGGTTTTTTTACTAGGAGAAAATGTTATCATTGAGATTTGACCTAGATCTACATGCCGGGTGTTGTNTTGTCTGTTGTCGATGTCTTATAGTAACATCCCGGTTCTCACTAGGAGAAACAGTTATCATTGAGATTTGACCTAGATCTACAAGCTGGGTGTTGCATGTTGTCGTTGAGATTTGACCTAGATCTACATGCC
>NW_018469573.1:0-634 GCF_002113885.1 Mizuhopecten yessoensis
CACAAGAATAGAAACCAAATATACAACAGCGTCTACACACAAGAAAAGAAACAATATATACAACAGCGTCAACACACAAGAATAGAAACAAAATATACAACATCGTCAACACACAAGAATAGAAACCAAATATACAACAGCGTCAACACATAAGAATAGAAACCAAATATACAACAGTGTCTACACACAAGAATAGAAACCAAATATACAACACCGTCAACACAAAAGAATAGAAACAAAATATACAACAGTGTCAACACACAAGAGTAGAAACAAAATATACAACAGTGTCAACACACAAGAGAAGAAACAAAATATACAACAGTGTCAACACACAAGAGAAGAAACAAAATATACAACAGTGTCAACACACAAGAATAGAAACCAAATATATAACAGTGTCAACACACAAGAATAGAAACCAAATATACAGCACCGTCAACACAAAAGAATAGAAACAAAATATACAACAGTGTCTACACACAAGAATAGAAACCAAATATACAACAGCGTCAACACACAAGAATAGAAACCAAATATACAACGGTGTAAACACACAAGAATAGAAACCAAATATACAACAGTGTCTACACACAGGAATAGAAACCAAATATACAACAGCGTCAACACACAA
>NW_018469574.1:0-634 GCF_002113885.1 Mizuhopecten yessoensis
GGATAACAAATAACGAAAACATTATTGACCACCTAGTGGTTAAGGCATAACAAATACAAAAACATTATTGACCACCTGGTCGTTATGGGATAACAAATAACGAAAACATCATTAACCACCTAGTCGTTAGGGGATAACAAATAACGAAAACATCTATTAACCACCTGGTCGTTAAGGGATAACAAATAACGTAAACAGTATTGACCACCTAGTGGTTAAGGGATAACAAATAACGTAAACAGTATTGACCAACTAGTCGTTAGGGGATAACAAATAACGTAAACATTATTGACCACCTGGGCGTTAAGGGATAACACTTAACGTAAACAGTATTGACAACCTAGTGGTTAAGGGATAACAAATGACGAAAACATCTATTAACCACCTCGTCGTTAACATTATTGACCACCTCGACGTTAGGGGATAGCAAATAACGAAAATATTGATTAACCAACTCGTCGTTAGGGGACAACAAATAACGAAAATATCTATTAACCAACTCGTCGTTAGGGGATAACAAATAACGAAAATATTTATTGACCACCTAGTCATTAAGGGATAACAAATAACGAAAATATTTATTAACCAACTCGTCGTTAGGGGATAACAAATAACGAAAACATTATTGACCACC
>NW_018469575.1:0-634 GCF_002113885.1 Mizuhopecten yessoensis
TACATTTTTGAATTTCTTAAAACTATTTCAAGATCGATCTTGATTAAACCGGATTTGAAATAACTGAATTAAAAATTTTCCACAGAATACAGTATGCTTAAATCAAGTTTGTTGGAAGAGTTTGTCTGCAGTAGTCTACTGCCTTGGGAGTAGAACTGCAGAAGTCTACTGCCTTGGGAGGAGTACTGTAGTAGTCTACTACCTTGGGAGTAGAACTGCAGAAGTCTACTGCCTTGGGAGTAGACCTGCAGAAGTCTACTGCCTTGGGAGGAGTACTGCAGTAGTCTACTGCCTTGGGAGGAGAACTGCAGAAGTCTACTGCCTTGGGAGGAGTACTGCAGTNGGGAGGAGTACTGCAGTCTACTACTGCATTGGGAGGAGTACTGCAGAAGTCTACTGCCTTGGGAGGAGTTCTGCAGTAGTCTACTGCCTTGGGAGGAGTTCTGCATTAGTCTTCTGCCTTGGGAGTAGAACTGCAGAAGTGTACTTCTTTGGGAGGAGTACTGCAGTAGTCTTCTGTCTTGGGAGGAGTTCTGCAGTAGTCTTTTGCCTTGGTAGGAGTACTGCAGTAGTGTACTGCCTTGGGAGAAGTTCTGCAGTCAACTACTTCCTTGGGAGGAGTTCTGCAGTAGTC
>NW_018469576.1:0-344 GCF_002113885.1 Mizuhopecten yessoensis
TGTATAACTCTGTCAACAGACATACCAATTTCCTGTATATTCCATCAACAGACGTACCCATATCCTGTATAACTCTGTCAACAGACATACCAATATCCTTTATAACTCTGTCAACAGACATTATATACCAATATCCTGTATCGCTCTGTCAACAGACATACCAATATCCTGTATAACTCTGTCAACAGACATATCAATATCCTGTATACTCTGTCAACAGACTTACCAATATCCTGTATAACATTGTCAACAGACATACCAATATCCTGTATAACTTTGTCAACAGACTTACCAATGTCCTGTATACTCTGTCAACAGACATACCAATATCCTGTATAACTCTG
>NW_018469576.1:426-634 GCF_002113885.1 Mizuhopecten yessoensis
ACTCTGTCAACAGACATACCAATATCCTGTATAGCTCTGTCAACAAATGTACCAATATCCTGTATACTCTGTCAACAGACGTACCAATATCCTGTATAACTCTGTCAACATACATACCAATATCCTGTATAACTTTGTCAACAGACACACCAATATCCTGTAAAACTCTGTCAACATACGTACCAATGTCCTGTATATTGTCAACAGA
>NW_018469577.1:0-634 GCF_002113885.1 Mizuhopecten yessoensis
GGTACAACAGAAATAAATTGTACATCAGAAAGAAATGGTACATCAAAAAGAAAGGGTACATCATAAATAAAGGGTACATCAGAAATAAAGGGTACATCAGAAAGAAAGGGTACATCAGAAAGAAAGGGTACATCAGAAATAAAGGGTACATCAAAAAGAAAGAGTACATCAGAAATAAAGGGTACATCAGAAAGAAAGGGTACAACAGAAATAAAGGGTACATCAGAAATAAAGGGTACATCAGAAATAAACGGTACATCAGAAAGAAAGGGTACAACAGAAAATAAAGGGTACATCAGAAAGAAAGCGTACATCAGAAAGAAAGGGTACATCAGAAATAAAGGGTATATCAGAAATAAACGGTACATCAGAAAGAAAGGGTACAACAGAAAATAAAGGGTACATCAGAAAGAAAGGGTACATCAGAAATAAACGGTACATCAGAAAGAAAGGGTACAACAGAAAATAAAGGGTACATCAGAAAGAAAGCGTACATCAGAAAGAAAGGGTACATCAGAAAGAAAGGGTATATCAGAAAGAAAGGGTACATGAGAAAGAAAGGGTACATCAGAAAGAAAGGGTATATAATAAATAAATTGTACATCAGAAAGAAATGGTACATCAGAAAGAAAGG
>NW_018469578.1:0-634 GCF_002113885.1 Mizuhopecten yessoensis
TAATTTATTCCAGATTACAAATATAACAACTAATCCTAAATCCCCAATTAAGCTGGAAATGACCCTTAAGGACCCTAGTCCTTTTCTAATGATAAAAACTAGGTCAAAAATAGGAGAGAGTCAAGTTGGCTCCCTTTTCATTAAAATGACTAGACTTGTACAAGCCCCATACATCATCTCAGCCGTTTGCAAATTAAGGGATGTGCCACTACTGTATCAGTTTTGGTAATTAAATGTTCACTCTGGACCACAATTAACTTTCATGGATGTTAACATTAACATTCTCTAGCGAAAAATCACAGGTAATGTAGAGAAAACACATTATTGAACTTCTTCACAGACAGTCAGATAGGGTAATAATAATAATAATATTCATTCAGGTAAAATAGGCATATTACAATACATAAATGTCACACATTTTGACGCAATAGCAGCATACGACATTTGAAAACATTGCTCATGTTGAGCAATTTCTCCTTTAACCACAATGTTTTCAACTTTTTTTAACAATAAAGCTATCTTTTTTGGCGATTTTTCAGGTTTTTGTCACTATGTTTTTAAAGTCGTCTGCTGCTGATTTTGTGTATGGGGGAAAGGTTAATAACGTGTATAATGGCCACGTGCATTGATAACC
>NW_018469579.1:0-634 GCF_002113885.1 Mizuhopecten yessoensis
TAGCATTGGAAAATGAAACTTGGCTGTATTTTCGTGGAACACGAATGTCCTCCAAATGGGTTAAAGACTTCACCCACGATTCCCATTCATGTCGAAGAGACTCTGGAAGCGGATCGTCCCAATCTTGTTTCTTGGTAGATGATATCATGTCTCTCATGAATAATTTACCTCTCAGAACAACAGGTGCATCAAGTCCAAGAGGGTCATAAAGGCTATTAATTGTAGATTATCTATCAAAAACTTACTCCTGTGGGGGGCTGGAATCCCTAAAATTGCCTGAGCAAATTTGTGCATGGACTACCACGGAAATCATAACAAGCTAACTAAAATAAAAGCCTGCTGCGAACCGGCGCGGAGCCGGAATTCCGGAACTCGTAACTGAGTCACTACAATGATATTGATTTAATAAGGAAAATATCATTTATTTTGAACAAGCTTCTAATACTTCCTGTAAATTATTGCAATAATAAAATTAAAAACAGTCATTTGTTTTCACAGACGATGCAAGTTATAGTACATATAGCAGAGTACAGAAGAAATGGCCTGATCCTGAAAATAAAGGTCAAAATTTGACCCCCGCAAGTATATCTATTTTTATTTTTAAAACCTGTCCTAAATTTAATACCACCTACTC
>NW_018469580.1:0-634 GCF_002113885.1 Mizuhopecten yessoensis
GAAATTGATCTCAAAATCATTAACATATAAGGAAAATAAAACTGGCGACAGTACTTCGCCCTGTAAAACTCCAATCTTGTTGCAAAAACTATCACTTAGGACTCCATTATACTTTACACATGATTTAACATTATTATATAGGTCAATCAAAATTTGAAGGAATTTACCTCTGAAACCACAATTGATCATTTTACACCATAACTTGCTTCTATTAACAAAATCAAAAGCTTTTTTAAAGGCTACAAAACAGCAGTACAAACGCTTTTTCTTTTTTAGGGACTTATTTATAAGGGTTGTTAAAACAAAAATGGCGTCAGTGGTTGACATTCCAGGTCTGAAACCAAACTGTGCGTCAGTTAGAATACCATACTTTTTTTCCCAATTTAATATTCTGGTATTTAAAATGCCCGTAAAAACTATTCCAAAACAACTTACTAACGAAATGCCACGACAATTGTTGGTGTCATTTAAGTTGCCCTTTTTGTGAATTGGAACAATACAAGCTTTGCACCATGCTTCTGGGAAATGCCCAGACTTAAAAATCACATTAACAATTTTTCCATACAAGGCTACAAAATATCTTTTCCTGTAATAAAAATTTCATTGATTATTAAGTCCTCACTGCAACTTTTGT
>NW_018469581.1:0-634 GCF_002113885.1 Mizuhopecten yessoensis
CTATTCTACCTACTATAGTAACACTTGTGACCTCTGCTTTTTCTAATCTATCTACAATAGTAACACTTGTGAAATCTTCCTATTCTACCTACTATAGTAACACTTGTGACCTCTGCCTTTTCTATNACTATAGTAACACTTGTGACCTCTGCCTATTCTACCTTCTATAGTAACACTTGTGACCCCTGCTTTTCTATTCTACCTACTTTAGTAACACTTGTGACCTCTGCCTATTCTACCTACTATAGTAACACTTCTGACCTCTGCTTTTTCTATTCTATCTACTATAGTAACACTTGTGTCCTCTGCCTTTTCTATTCTGTCTACTGTAGTAACACTTGTGACCTCTGCCTATTCTATCTACTATAGTAAAACTTGTGACCTCTGCATTTTCTATTCTACCTATTATGGTAACCCTTGTGACTTCTGCCTTTTCTATTCTATCTACTATCTATTCTACCTACTATAGTAACACTTGTGACCTCTGCCTTTTCTATTCTACCTACTATAGTAGCACTTATGACCTCTGCCTATTCTATTTACTATAGTAAAACTTGTGACCTCTGCCTTTTCTATTCTACCTATTATGGTAACACTTGTGACTTCTGCCTTTTCTATTCTATCTACTATAGTA
>NW_018469582.1:0-634 GCF_002113885.1 Mizuhopecten yessoensis
CCAACAATACCTGGACTATAAACAGTGGGAGTCCATCAATACCTTGACTATATACAGTGGGAATCCCACAATATATTTACTATATACAGTGGGAATCCATCAATACCTTTACTATATACAGTGGGAGTTCAACAATACCTTGACTATATACAGTGGGAATCCAACAATACCTTGACTATATACAGAGGGAATCCAACAATACCTTGACTATATACAGTGTGAATCCAACAATACCTTGACTATATACAGTGGGAATTCAACAATACCTCGACTATATACAGTGGGAATCCAACAATACATTGACTATATACAGTGGGAATCCATCAATATATTTACTATATACAGTGGGGATCCAACAATACCTTGACTTTATACAGTCGGAATCCAACAATACCTTGAATATATACAGTGGGAATCCAACAATACCTTTACTATATACAGTGGGAATCCAACAATACCTTTACTATATACAGTGGGAATCCAACAATACCTGGACTATAAACAGTGGGAGTCCATCAATACCTTTACTATATACAGTGGGAATTCAACAATACCTTGACTATATACAGTGGGAATCCAACAATACCTAGACTATATACAGTGGGGATCCAACAATACCTTGACTATATACAGT
>NW_018469583.1:0-634 GCF_002113885.1 Mizuhopecten yessoensis
ATTTCAAATAGAATATTTAGAAATTTTGGCTGTTTTGAGCTGAAAGTATGTTAATGCCAGTTGCGCTTTAATAGTTACTGTAGATTTTTAAAACAGGGTAATTGTAGAAAGAGTGATTTTGGATTTATGTATTTGCCAATTAAATCAGCATAGTTAACAAGCTGTATCTAGGTTAGATTAGTAGATTCTCTTTATTCTGAACAGTCTAGTTTCAGAAAAAAATAGTTTTCTTTATTACGTATAATAATACCGGTGAACTGTTATGTTCTTCAGATGGGTAATGGTAGACATACATCATTGTAATAGAATTGTATATGCTAGATTCAGTGTATACAGATGATACCATATGACAGGTGCTGATATGGGGCTATACATGTTGCTTAAGAAAAAACTACGTTCTTTGCACAACGTTAGTGAGAGTAACCCCTAGAATCTCGAGGATCGATACTGCAGCATGATGTCGGCGTCTGTGGTTAATGTTCTCCTTATAGTGAATCGTTTCCTATGTACACCTCCACTTAACTTCTGTTTAAATTTGTAGCAAAGTTAGGTCAGGACGTTTCTGGCGTTGACCAGGAATTCGAAGCTCAAGTGATAACATCTGAAGTCCAGGGTCCAAACTCCGGTGGGGCCC
>NW_018469584.1:0-634 GCF_002113885.1 Mizuhopecten yessoensis
TCCCGTGCTTTACGATGTTCCATTGTATTTCTCTGTATTTCCTTTCGTTCTCCCTCTGTTTCTTTGTGTTATTCCCTGCTTTACGATGTTCCATTGTATTTGTCTGTATTCTCTTGTGTTCATGCTCTGTTTCGTTGTGTTATCGGATACTTTACGATGTGCCATTGTATTTCTCTTATTTTCTTGTGTTCATGCTCTGCTTATTTGTGTTATCCTGTGCTTTACGATGTTCCATTGTATTTCTCTGTATTTTCTTTTGTTCTTCCTCTGTTTCTTTGTGTTATCCCGTGCTTTACGATGTTCCATTGTATTTAACTGTATTTCCTTGTGTTCATTCTCTGCTTCTTTGTGTTATCCGTTCCATTGTATTTAACTGTAATTGTTTGAGTTTTCCCTCTGTTTCGTTGTGTTATCCCGTGCTTTACGATGCTCTTTTGTATTTATCTGTATTTCCTTGTGTCCATCTTCTGTTTCTTTGTGTAATCCTGTGGTTTACGATGCTCAATTGTATTTCTCTGTATTTCCTTGTGTTCATCCTCTGCTTCTCTGTGTTATTCCGTGCTTTACGATGTTCCATTGTATTTCTCTCTATTTCCTTTTGTTCTTTCTCTGTTTCTTTGTGTTATTCCATGCT
>NW_018469585.1:0-634 GCF_002113885.1 Mizuhopecten yessoensis
GATGAGGATTGGCCGTACCACACAGTCTACCTTTTATGTACTGTTATCGATGAGAATTGGCCCTACCACACAGTCTATTTTTTATATACTGTTATCGATGAGGATTGGCCGTACCAAACAGTCTCCCTTTTATATACTGTTGTCGATTAGGCTAGCCCTACCACACAGTCTACCTTTTATATACTGTTATCGATAAAAATTGGCCGTACCACACAATCTCCCTTTTATATACTGTTGTCGGTGAGGATTGGCCGTACCACACAGTCTACCTTTTATATATTGCCTTTTATATACTATTATCGATAAAAATTGGCCGTACCACACAAGCTCCCTTTTATATACTGTTGTCGGTGAGGATTGGCCGTACCACACAGTCTACCTTTTATATACTGTTGTCGATGAGGATTGGCCCTACCACACAGTCTACCTTTTATATACTATTATCGATAAAAATTGGCCGTACCACACAATCTCCCTTTTATATACTGTTGTCGGTGAGGATTGGCCGTACCACACAGTCTACCTTTTATATACTGTTGTCGATGAGAATTGGCTGTACCAAACAGTCTACCTTTATATACTGTTGTCAATGAGGATTGGCCGTACAACACAGTCTACATTTTATATACTGTTA
>NW_018469586.1:0-634 GCF_002113885.1 Mizuhopecten yessoensis
ATGAGAGTACAGTGTGGTCAGTAATTAGTTACGGTGCTGCTATATAGGGTTCACGTCCATTTAGTTGTATTGTTGCTATTCAAAGTAGCGCATGTAGATTTTATCTAGGCCTTGGTCGCTATGCACCTAACATAGCTGTTAGCGGGGACATGGGTTGGACTCCAGTAATAGTGAACGAATGGCTAGCTGATTTTAGACATTGGAGTCGCCTTCACATATAGGTAGCCACCGAAATAAAAATTGGAACTCAGGGTAATTTCCGGACTCGGGGAGCTAGAGGCTTGGTTAACTATAGCACAGGTCCAATTAATAGTAAAAATTTACTTAAGGACGCTAAGGTCTGTGGCTTGGAATTGTTTATTGGAAATTGGAAAAGGAACTAAACCGTACCGGAGCCAAAATTGTATTTCTGGAGATAACAAACTACGTATGCACAGGTTATTTAAGTTTAATTATGAGGTAGAAAATTATAATATGTTAGTAATGCCTAAATCACATAGTAGTGCGCTAGTTAAGTTTAGGTATGGGGTTGCACCGATACGAATCGAAACAGGTCGGTATGAAAGAATACTTTTGAGTGAAAGAAAGAGTTTCGCGTGTAAAAGCGTGGTAGAAACAGAGAGTCATGTTTTAA
>NW_018469587.1:0-634 GCF_002113885.1 Mizuhopecten yessoensis
GATGTACATGCATAAACAAACCACGAACATTAGTTTGCGAACCACAAAAACACTCCGTTAACGAACACATCCTGACACTGACAGCATAGAAACGAACTGAATGATTTTTTTTTATAATTTATTTCTCTCACTAGTTTCATAAGGGTCATCTCTTCCAAGTGATATTAGTCTCCTATATCAAATATTAATAACACTCTCAATCACTGTTTGCAAAGTGGCATGAAGTCATTCTTATCTCGTAATGAATGTGCCAATTCTACATATTATCCCAATGGAGATTGTGTTTCTTACGATTTCTTCTAAGTTTTAGAACATCTTTCTTTCCATTTTCAATAAGTTTTTAAAAGGAAACCAATGTCCCCAAAATAATCAATAACAAATATTTGTAAAACGCCCTGTTTTGCCTCCAGTTATAAGTGAAAGGCGCATACTATTCAAGCGATTCTATACTTATATGTTTAACACACAGAGAGTGTGGGACCATCCTTTCTCAAATGAACCTTACCATATCACCCCTTTAGTATGTCCTTATCTGTAAGGGAGTGCGTATGTGTATGCGGGAGGTTGTATACCTGTTATGTTTGTTACAGGTCGTAATTCCAACTGCTCATTTAAAGTGACATATCACTTTAAA
>NW_018469588.1:0-634 GCF_002113885.1 Mizuhopecten yessoensis
ATAACTCAGGTGACCGCTAAGGCCCTTGGGCCTCTTGTTTTAAATGTTAGAGGACATATGAGAAAACCTTTTTCATAACAAATAAACCAAATATTTGTCATTAATATTGGAATAAAACAAGTTTTAAAATTTTCGATATTTTTAAAAGATCAAAAGAAAATATTCAAAATGGCGTACAACGTTAACGGTAAATGTTACAGAATTTTTTTATCAAAATAAATGAATGTTTTCAAAAAATGGTGACCTTTAAACCAACAGCGAGCTTTTTTATTAGAAATATTTTGCATCAACATGGAAATGAAAAAGTTAGCCCTGATGTTTATCTACATATAATATTATTGCGTTAATTCTATAAATTAAACCGTTTTTGAGTTATGGCCATTTTTAGATTTTGAGGTATGACGCCATGGTGGCCATATTGGATTTTTGACCTACTTTAAAATGTTGCTTGATTAGCTTCAGACCTTTTCCTACAACATACTTTAAAGACTATAAACCTATCTTTTACCAATCAAAAGAATAATAATAATAAGAACTAGAAATTGTTTGCTAACAATTTGACGGTCTTTTCACTGTAAGGGTTACTTCTCTTACACCAGTAGTAAAAGTCCTGGTATCTGGTAAAATTACATGT
>NW_018469589.1:0-634 GCF_002113885.1 Mizuhopecten yessoensis
GTGATAGTGTATCTAGATGTATCTAGGTTATAGTGTATCTAGATGGTAGATATTTAGCTACACTAGGTAATGTCTTTAGATCTGTACAGCTTTCCAGGTATGAATAATACATTCAAACTATTAAACAGTCTTAAAATGCTTCCATTGGTTTTTTCAACGGAATACATTACATTGTATCACTTTATTTCATTAATACCTGTGCTCCAAAACGACATATATGTATCTGTTTCGATTCAAGATGTCAACATTTACACATCCCTTGTTTAAAGATGTTTTCTGCTTTCGTATTTTTCCGTATTTCTCAGCATTATTGTCTTGCATTAAAAGAATATATTTTGAATGCATTAAAAGACAGATATAAAGGGAACATCAGTATGACATAATAAAGAAATCTGATCCTGATTGACTGAAAGCTGACAAGCAGAAGTTGGTTTAGGAGGGATCTCTTTTCAAATTCAAGGGTTCTCAGGTTTTACCTTGTTTCAAAATGACCACGACAACAGTCATCTCTTCTCATTATTGATTCAATACTTCTATGGCCGGACTAGTTAATTCTATTTATTCTATGCTGAACGATGCTGATCTTTTATGAAAACTGCCATTGACTGGACTTGACTGAACGTTGGATCTCCCC
>NW_018469590.1:0-634 GCF_002113885.1 Mizuhopecten yessoensis
ATACTTCTTCTGCCATTTATAGAAAGTATGACTATAATATACTTCCTATGTCATTTATAGAAAGTATGACTATAGTTGATTTCGGTGTAATTCAGAAAATTTGACTGAAGTAGGCTTCTATCAAATTTATAAAGTATAACTAGTACACTGTTACTGTCAATTATAGAAATTATGATAATAGTAGACTTTTACTGTCAATTGTATAAAGTATGACTATGGTATACTTCTACTGTCAAATTGTAGAAAGTATGACTAGTGGATGTCTACTGTCAAATGTAAAAGGTATGTTTACACACTGGAATCTTTGCTGTCAAATGTGAACATGTTTAAATATACATTTTTATTTTTAGAAAGTTTTGCTCTGCACAATGCCTGATGCACTGCATAAAGATATTGTATATTCTGTGTGTATGTATGCAGTTTCATTTGCCATTTTCACAAGTTTTTTTTTTTGGAATAGTCACATTTCAGATATACAGACAAGCATTTTAAGTGATCAGTATTTGATTTTAGTTTTCATAAACTATTTTTATTAATTCCAGGGAGCAGGATCCAGTATCAAAGTGTTTGTTCCGTGGAAAGATAGCCAACTCCTTAGTCCCACCTCACAGGGCTATACCTGTGTGTCAACTCA
>NW_018469591.1:0-634 GCF_002113885.1 Mizuhopecten yessoensis
TCCCACAAATAGCATGTAGGGAAGATCTGACATCCACCATAAAGAGATGAAATGAAACAAAATTAATAAATTATATCCAGGAGCATAACTTCAATATAAAATCAATCTGTCGGAATGAAAATAATACAACTTGGATGCACAACGTCGGGAGTAGTAAACTTTCGTTGACATCGGCCTAGTAGTTACAGAGAAGTTGTTCGGACACAGATTTTCAACAAAGGGTCTTAACTCCATATAAAGGGTCGGAATGAAAAAAATATAATAACTGGATGCACAACATCAGGGGGTAATTATGATATCTGAAAACTTTCGTTAAAATTGGCTCAGTAGATTTTCAGAAGTTTTCCAGAGAAGGATTTTTTAATAAAGGGCCATAACTCCGTAAAAAGGACTCAGAAAGAAAAAATAAAACCTGGATGCACAGCCTCAGGGGGTAGTTATAATATCTGTAAAGTTTTGTTGAAATCGGTTCACACGTATAGGACAATTTTTCCGGACAAGATTTTGCGGACAGGGTGATTCAGATATACACCCAAATTGCGTTGAAGGGTATATAATGATATACCAAAGTGTTAACACATAATAACAATACGTACCACAGCTTCAGCTTACAATAAACGACGATATACCACAA
>NW_018469592.1:0-634 GCF_002113885.1 Mizuhopecten yessoensis
GTGAGGTTCTATAATCATCTGGATGATTAGGTTAATTAGGTTCATAATCAGCAGGACGCTCAGTTGATATTCAGTAAACAAGGTACACAGAGACAATGTTAATACACTCGTGATCTGAAGTGAGCTACTTAGGGTTGATGACATTCGATTCATAAAAAGGGAAGTCTTAAAAGAAAAGTTTAAGCGTGAAATCGTAAAAGTTTTATTTTTATTCTGAGAGCCAAAACAAATTCCTGCAAGAGATTATGCTTATGAAGATTCAAGTGAAGTTTCATTTGTATAAAAAATGATGTCGTACAAAATTATATTTATAGTAACAGTGACATTGTTTTGATTTAAAAAGAAAACGTACAGTTGGCGATGTTTGATAACATGTATAACACGTTTAAAGACATTCAGGTGAGAACAGAACTCCGAAGACGAAACATTAAAACACAGGTCAGCATATATACCTCATTAAAAGCGGCTTGCATGGATATACCTCATTGACATGTGTCTATATTAATATTCCTCATCAATATACCTCATCAACATGTGTATCTACACAAATATACCTCATCAACATATAGAGTAAAACCTCGATATAGTGCCCTTCGCTTAATATATACAGTAAAACCTCGATATAGTGCCCCTC
>NW_018469593.1:0-634 GCF_002113885.1 Mizuhopecten yessoensis
TTGTTTGTAGTTTTTTGGGGCGTTCATATTTTTAAAAAAGGGCTCCCGAGTTCGCACATTGTCTTTTTCTGTCAGACTCTCCTATAAGGATCGAACAAAAGTCTACTACTGTGCGCTGTTTCTGAACTTCGTGCCGCATACTACTTTGCAGACTCCCCAAGGATCTATCCTCCTCGTACACGTAATACAGAATGTAAATATTTATATTTCTGTAGTGTGAAACAATGACATGTGTGATTCATTTGCACCAAGGGAGTCATACACAAAACACATAAAACTCTCCCGAGTATGGATGGTACTACGGTATACCAACATACACATATTCTTCGGCGATAGCTCACGCATATTGTAATATAATGGAACACATTAGTGATATTTAAAATTTAGTAACACTACAGACTTTACTAAACAGTTCTGGAACGACAGTGCTTCGAGTATCACCAAACATAGCTCACATCTCTATCGCATTCATAAAATGAATTGGAAAAAAAAGTGTTTTATACCACAACCATGTACTATACCCAGTCAGACAGAAGTAGGCTTGGTATTTTCTCCACACCTGTTTACTTCTGGTCAGTTAGGGTTAAGCTTGGTTTTAGCAGAATACTTGGTATTGGTTAACATATATATATAT
>NW_018469594.1:0-634 GCF_002113885.1 Mizuhopecten yessoensis
AATTTGGTAATGGAGACAGTTTGCTAAAAATAAATTACACAGCTTGCCATCCTTCTATGGCTCATCGGTGATGCCAGGGGCCAAAAAGGTCGAAATCCAAATTGCTCTAAACTACTTTTAACAGAAGGAGAGGCGCGTAAAACCGTGTAATTATTTAAATTTCAGAAATAGCAGGAGAATTAGTGAATTTCAAATTTATAAGAAAATAACTTAAGTAAGTAAGTCGTTGTTATAAGCCGTGCGACTACCAAAAACAGATACTTTTGGCACACCTCTTGGACTAAGAACAGTCTACCAACATAGTAATCAAATACTCTCTTGATGACTTAAGTAAACACCATAAATATAACGATAAAGCTTTAGCTAAGCCAACTACGTCAAGTTATCCGTCAAAGTTTCTGACACTGTTTTTCAGTTTCCATAACTTTACATCATAAGGAAAGTCTGGGTAAAGTCATAGGTAGACGACCATATTTTTTACCAAATCAACCTCCTCCAGAAGAAGCAATCGCAATTTCAGGGTTTAATCACATTGCGTAAGACCTCTTACCGTTAATATTCAGTATTTTCAAGCAGTTTTGACAAGTACTTCGTGTTGTTATGGAATGGTTTTCATATATTATCTTCCCTTGCC
>NW_018469595.1:0-635 GCF_002113885.1 Mizuhopecten yessoensis
CTCAACCATTTCCAGGCAATACACTTTTTTTGGCCCCACCCCTTATAATTAGCCTGGGGGGGTCAGCCCCACCATTTGTACAATTTTGAATCCCTGCCTCCTATGAATGCTTCCGACCAAATATGATTGATATCCAGTGCATAGTTCTACAGACTAAGTCGTTTATAGCAATCTAGCCAAATTGCCCCCTTTTGGCCCCACCCTCAGCCCTCTGGGGGTCAGCCCCACCATTTGTACAATTTTTAATCCCCACCACCTAGGGATGCTTCCAGTCTAATATGGTTGATATCCATCACTTAATTCCAGAGAAGAAGTCGCTTGAAGCAATATAGCCAAATAACCCTTTTTGGTCCCGCCCCTCAGCCCCCTGGGAGGTCAGCCCCACCAGTTGTACAATTTTGAATCCCTGCATCCCATATATGCTTTTGATTAAATATGATTGATATCAAGCCCATAGTTCTACAGAAGAAGTCGTTTGTAGAAATATAGCCAAATTACCCCTCTTCGGCCCCGCCCCTCAGTCCTCTGGGTGGGTCAGCCCCACCATTTGTACAATTTTGAATTCCCAACACCTAGGGATGCTTCCAGTCTAAATATGGTTGATATCCATCACTTAGTTCCAGAGAAGAAGTCGC
>NW_018469596.1:0-635 GCF_002113885.1 Mizuhopecten yessoensis
TTTCTATTCTATCTACTATAGTAACACTTGTGACCTCTACCTATTTTACCTACTATAGTAACACTTATTACCTCTGCCTTTTCTATTCTACCTACTATATTAACACTTGTGACCCCTGCCTTTTCTATTCTACCTACTATAGTAATACTTGTGACCTCTGGTTTTTCTATTCTATCTACTATAGTAACACTTGTGACCTCTGCCTTTTCTATTCTACCTACTAGATTAACACTTGTGACCCCTGCCTTTTCTATTCTACCTACTATAGTAACACTTGTGACATCTGCCTATTCTACCTACTATAGTAACAATTCTACCTACCATAGTAACACTTATGACCAGTAGCACTTGTGACCTCATCCTTTTCTATTCTACCTACTATAGTAACACTTGTGACATCTGCCTATTCTACCTACCATAGTAACACTTATGACCTCTGCCTATTCTATTTACTATAGTAACACTTGTGACCTCTGCCTTTTCTATTCTTCCTACTATAGTAACACTTGTGACTTCTGCCTTTTCTATTCTACCTACTATAGTAACACTTGTGACCTCTGCCTTTTCTATTCTGTCTACTGTAGTTACATCTGTGACCTCTGCCTTTTCTATTCTACCTACTATAGTAACACTTG
>NW_018469597.1:0-635 GCF_002113885.1 Mizuhopecten yessoensis
TGGTCCATTTGTGTTACCATTTGCTAAAATCAACTGAGAGCATTGACTTTTCGGTGGCCGATTTGCATCCGTAAGAACAATTTGTGGTTGAATCGTAGAGGTCAACTGATTTGGATTGGTTAACACCACTGTTTGATTCTGGGTACCTGTTGAATTTGCACCAGTCAGAACCACATGTATTGGATTTTGAGCGCCTTGATGTGCGTTTAGACCTGTCAGAACTAAGCGTGCTGGATTTGAGGTATTTGTTGAGTTTGAACCAGTCAGGATCACTTGCGATGGATTTTGGGTACCTGTTAGAACATATTGAAGCGGCACCTGAGGTGATGATACCTGGTTATTATTTGTCAAGAAGAGTGGAGTATTTTGGACCAAAGGCACAGTGTTAGATCGGTTTTCAATGTTCTGATTTTCTTGTGCAGTTGATGAAGTCTTCAATGTTTTGCTATTATCTGTAGGTTTCAAATTGACTGGCATCTTACTCTTGTACGGGGCAAATGACACGGTTGCCTTTAGTGCATTAACGGTTAATTCGGCTGGTGCGGTAGACTTAGAATTCGACTTTGAAGCCTCTGTTCTTGATTGGTTTAGTGAGTGTTTTTCTCTGAAATCGGCAATTTTCTTTGTTTGAGGTG
>NW_018469598.1:0-635 GCF_002113885.1 Mizuhopecten yessoensis
GTACTAGCCTCGTCTGTCAATACACCTATAATATAATCACAGGTAGCCTCATCTGTCAATACACCTATAATATGATCACAGGTACTAGCCTCGTCTGTCAATACGCCTATAATATAATCACAGGTACTAGCCTCGTCTGTCAATACACCTATAATACAATCACAGGTACTAGCCTTGTCTGTCAATACACCTATAATATAATCACAGGTACTAGCCACGTCTGTCAATACACCTATAATATGATCACAGGTAGCCTCGTCTGTCAATATACCTATAATATAATCACAGGTACTAGCCTCGTCTGTCAATAAGCCTATAATATAATCACAGGTACAAGCCTCGTCTGTCAATATACCTATAATGTAATCACAGGTACTAGCCTCGTCTGTCAATATACCTATAATATAATCAAAGGTACTAGCCTCGTCTGTCAATACACCTATAATATGATCACAGGTAGCCTCGTCTGATTGGTAGTACCCCTCAGGGGGATTATTCAGCTACTCGTCTGTCAATACACCTAAAATATAATTACAGGTACTAGCCTCATCTGTCAATACACCTATAATATAATCACAGGTACTAGCCTTGTCTGTCAATACACCTATAATGTAATCACAGGTACTAGCCTCGTC
>NW_018469599.1:0-635 GCF_002113885.1 Mizuhopecten yessoensis
GTATTAGTTAGCCTTTGGCTTACAGTTCTGGTTTGTATAGCTGTGGTAAGTATAAGTGAGCCTTTGGCTTACAGTTATGGTTTGTATAGCAGCGGGGGTATTAGTTAGTTTGTATAGCAGCGGGGGTATTATTTAACCTTTGGCTTACAGTTCTGGTTTGTATAGCAGTGGGAAGTATTAGTGAACCCTTGTTTTACATTTATGGTTTGCATAGCATCGTTAACTATTGCTTAGCATTTGGCTTACAGTTCTCGTTTGTAAATAGCAGCTGGAAGTATAATTGTGAATTTGGCATACAGTTCTGCTTTGTATAGCAGCTGCAAGTATTAGTGAGCCTTTGGCTTACAGTTCTGGTTTGTATAGCAGTGGGAAGTCTGGTTTGTATAGCAGTGGGAAGTATTAGTGAACCTTTGGCTTACAGTTCTGGTTGTATAGCCGCGGGGGTATTAGTTAGCCTTTGGCTTACAGTTCTGGTTTGTAAAGCAGCGGGGGTATTAGTTATCCTGTCAAGGTTTACCCTAACATATATATCAGTAACAAGTATCAGTGAGCCTTTGGCTTATAGTTGTGGTTTGTATAGCAGTGGGAACTATTAGTTGGCCTTTGGCTTACAGTTCTGGTTTGTATAGCAGCGG
>NW_018469600.1:0-635 GCF_002113885.1 Mizuhopecten yessoensis
TGTAATGTTTGCAACATACCAGAAGACTATGAACATTTTTTCATCGAATGCAGATATCTACATTTTAATAATACAATTAAGCACCTCTTTGATAAACTTGGATATAAAAAGGATATGTTGACTTTAAAAAAACCTTAGCAATTGGATATAAAATAGAACACCCAAATTATAATGAACTCAATCACCTCCTAACAATTATAGGCTTTGTAATCTATAAAAGGCTGCTAAGCACTTAGCTTAATTTATGTACTGGAGTCGTGCACATAACCACTTTATTTGAATAAATAAAATTAAAAAAATAGGTTTCGAAGAGTTGTCTCCCATGCATAAAAGCTAGGGATATGAAGAGTTACTCGCCTTGAATTAAAAGCCGAGGATTGTGGGTAACCTGCATTGAGCGCGCCATTGAGAAAATTTGTAAACAAAAAGGTCACACAGTGCAAAACTATTTTGCTAACCATTCTAAGAACAGACCTAGTCTGGTATACCTTCCGAAGTTTTCAACCCACCCACTTCCTCCCCTCTTCTTCTTTGTGAGAAATACATTTTAACACAATATATAAGTGGCGGAGTTTGCCAACCCCCACTGGGGCTTATGGCCACCAACTAATGTATTTGTTTTACTTTATATATGA
>NW_018469601.1:0-635 GCF_002113885.1 Mizuhopecten yessoensis
TCAACACGCATCAACCATTAGAGCTTGTTTGCATGGACTTTCTCTCGTTGGAGACCTCTAAAAGTGGCATTGAAAACATCCTCGTTATGACAGATCATTTTACGAGATATGCCGTTGCTGTGCCAACTAAAAACATGACAGCTCGAACAACTGCAGAAGTTTTCTTTCACCATTTCGTTGTACACTACGGATTACCTCACAGGATCCATTCTGACCAGGGACCAAACTTTGAGAGTAACCTGATGAAGGAGCTATGTAAAATCACCGGAGTGGAGAAATCACATACAACTCCATATCATCCGATGGGGAATGGACTCTGTGAGCGTTTCAACAGAACTTTACTTGGAATGTTGGGAACACTTTCATCAGACCAGAAACAGAACTGGAAAGCTCATGTCACCAGTATGGTTCATGCATATAACTGCACCTGTCAAGAGTCAACAGGACAAAGCCCATATTTTCTCATGTTTGGACGGAATCCTCGTTTACCAGTGGATCTTGCCTTTGGGATTGAAACAGGNATGCTTATGATTTAGCAGCCAAACACTCTGTACAGGCTAAGAACAGACAGAAGAAACACTATGATAGCTGTGTCAGGGAGGCCGTGTTAAACATTGGTGACAGGGTGTTAGTTA
>NW_018469602.1:0-635 GCF_002113885.1 Mizuhopecten yessoensis
ATTTAAAGTAAGTGTAATTTTCACACACCCCACCAAATTGGGGAATTGAGTGTAATTAATGGAAAGTGTAATTTTAGTAGTTTAGTGTAATTTATTGTAGTGTAACTTGTAGTATATCAAAGTGTACATTGTAATTCATAGCATACTGTATAACACAAAACGTTTGTGGGTTCTTTACTTTATGGTTTGAAGCTATTAGATCCTTTTGTGGTACAAACTTTCATGGAACTCCTATATTACAAACAGTAGAGACGTATATCATTTAAATTGGTTGTAATCATTTTTGTGGTTCAATAGCAACCACGAAAACCATGAATGTTTATACATAACGAACATTTCATATTATACAGTAGTTAAGAAGCTGTACCTCCTTATTTGTCTCCTCCTGGGTTACTATGACGCTGGTGATGTCATCATTTTTTACTTGGTTTCGGAGCTCTTCTTCAAGACGTGTACGCTGTGCCTTCATCTCCTCTACCTTGCTGAGGAGTCTCTGTAACGCCTTGACCACAGCGTCATCGTCTGGGTCTACAAAAATTAAGTCACANAAAACAACGCCTTACTACAGAAGTTTCAGCAACACCTTGACTATGAAATCATCGTCCAGGTCTACAAACAAGACCTTACTGTAAAGT
>NW_018469603.1:0-635 GCF_002113885.1 Mizuhopecten yessoensis
TGTTGCTGTGACGTCATACAATTGTTGAGAACGTGCAAAGAACACCGGTAAAATGGTGGATATATCTGTCCAGGGTAAGAGAACTGTATTTCTTTAACTGGTACTCAACTTTTGTCTTGCTGTTTCACATCCTTACTATGTATTGTATGTAATATGTAATATGTACCCATGGGCCGTAAGGCCTACAGTCAATAAATTGAATTGAATTGAGTTTCAAGTTTCATTCAAACTTTAGGCCTTAGGCCCTTCAGTACACAATACACAGTATAGAGAATGATTGATTCTCTGATATAAATACAGTGGACATTGACATGTGAAAGAAAAATTTAAGGGTCTCTTAATTTGTTTTTTTTCAAATATTTATTTTCCTGTCATACATAACTCTTTACAATTTTGGAAACTTAACAACTGGATAGCTTTAAAACAGAGGCATGTTTACAATATTTTTTCTTATTAAACCGTTCTCTAATATTTTTTAATTTACTGCACATCAATAAAAAATGGTATTCATCTTCTAAATCAGTAGAGTTACATTCTTCACAATATCATTGCTTCCCTAGGTACATTTCTGTATCTTGCAGTCTCTATACCCAGTGTGTGGGTAGAAGTACGTATCCTAGTAATACAAATTTGGT
>NW_018469604.1:0-635 GCF_002113885.1 Mizuhopecten yessoensis
TCATCGGAAGACACAGACACTCCAGTCAGGCTTCGGTATCAAAAACATTTTCTCAAATCTCAAGCTCGAACCTTAAGTTTGAACTCAGCTGAGATTTACCGCCAAATGGGTATCACAAAGCTGGTAAAACTTAAGTTCGGCTGGTTAAACTCCAGCTCAGCTGAGCTTTGCTGACGCTGAACTCTTCACACCAAAAAGAGCACATTTCTCGTATCAAGACTGTGCAGTTTTTCGCGCGATGTCGCACCTGTTGTGTGTCAACATGTTTACGCTGAAAGAATTTTGAAAGAATTTAATATCATTAAACGAAGAAGAGGTACAATCTTCGTAACCGTTTTTTTTAAGTACAATCACACTGTTTTTAACAACATGCATCTGTCAAGATACTCTTTACTACAGTGTTTACTATAGTGTGTACTATTGAGGTTACTCAACCGTGACAGTTCATTCATACATGTAGGGCACGTGCTGTCACCCAGGTGAGTTTGAAAACTGGTTTGGCCAGTGTTGGGACTGTAAGTGTCTCAGGTAAATCAGGTAAGCACTTTGACAGTGAAGGTTGTGGTCTGAGGCTCAACGATACAATATATTAGCTGGGTGCTGGGAGGGCTGTGTGCCTGAACTCCAATTCCATT
>NW_018469605.1:0-635 GCF_002113885.1 Mizuhopecten yessoensis
AGCTAATACTTAGTAGTTTGGTACAATTATGCGAAAATGTGTGAACAACTAATTACACAAAATAACAAGACAATATAACTAGAAATTGTTGGCTAACAATTTGACGGGCTTTTCACTGTAAGGGTTACTTCCCTTACACCAGTAGTAAAAGTCCTGGTATCTGGTAAAATTACATGTTCGAATTTAACCTCTATCAAATACCGGAAGTTGATCTTTAATGGTTATTTATGTCCATTAACCATGTAGCCCATCATCCTAGCATGCTACAGACCAAATATCAATACCCTGGCCATTTCCGTTATTGAAGATTTTAACATAATTGACCCCAGTGACCTTGAACATTGGTCAAGGTCATTCAAATTTTCAAACTTGATAGCCAATTACCTGACCATGTTATGTATGAAATAGTATGGCTCTAGACCTTGTGGAACTTTAGGAGAAGTTTTTTGAAGTCATTATCTTGAAATAGCACATATGAAGTTTGCGACCTTGATTGTGACCTGGATAGTTGATCAATGTCAACCATTTTTTCAAACCTGATACCTCGACATCTCAGAATCTTTAATATTAAATATCAAGACTCTAGACCCTGTGGAACTTAAGAAGAAGATTTTTTAAGGTTGGTACCCAATATA
>NW_018469606.1:0-635 GCF_002113885.1 Mizuhopecten yessoensis
TGGGACTAGATAACCATAGACTATCAGATACTGATACCAGATAACTATAGAGTATCAGATACTGGGACTAGATAACCATATAGTATCAGATACTGGGACCAGATAACCATAGACTATCAGATACTGGGACCAGATAACCATAAAGTATCAGATACTAAGACTAGATAACCATAGACTATCAGATACTGGGACCAGATAACCATAAAGTATCAGATACTGAGACTAGATAACCATAGACTATCAGATACTGGGACCAGATAACATAGAGTATTAAATACTGGGACTAGATAACCATAGATTATCAGATACTGATACCAGATAACCATAGACTATCAGATACTGGGACTAGATAACCATAGAGTATCAGATACTGATACCAGATAACCATAGACTATCAGATACTGGGACTAGATAACCATAGAGTATCAGATACTGGGAGCAGATAACCATAGAGTATCAGATACTGTGACTAGATAACCATAGAGTATCAGATACTGGGACCAGATAACCATAGAGTATCAGATACTCTGACTAGATAACCAAACAGTATCAAAAGCTGGGACTAGATAACCATAGAGTATCAGATACTAGGACTAGATAACCATAGAGTATCAGATACTGGGACCAGATAACCA
>NW_018469607.1:0-635 GCF_002113885.1 Mizuhopecten yessoensis
TAATTTTGTATTACTCAATCGAATCATGTCCATGTTTTGTTCGAAAAATCTTTGATATTTAAGATGGTAAATGCTCAACGTTGTTGTTTTCTGTTGCTGTTGATAATGATGATGATGATGATGATGATGATGATGATGATGACGATGATGATGATGATGATGATGATATAGATGTTTTCGATGATGTTGATATTTTGATGATGATGATGATGATGATGATGATGGTGATTAGGATGATGATGTAGTATTTGATGTTGATTTAAAGAGATGATTATTTCATGATGATGAGTTATAAGACGACGACGGCCACTTCGATGATGATGATGATGATGATAATGATGAAAGCGATGAATTATGATTTCGATGATATTGTTGTTGCTACTGATTTGTGATGAATGTGCCAGTAATATGTAATTATATGTTATACTTATATGAAAATATTTGTTGAAAATCCTATAAGTTGTAAAACTTACGGAAATAAATTGAATATATAACCGACTGAATGCACTTTCACTGTTGGACGACATTATTCAAATGGGACTAAATTCTGCTCGGGCATATTTCACACACCTGTAATGCATGCGCTTGTAAAAAAGCATGCAAAGTATGCTAAAGGACACCACTGTCCTTTATTG
>NW_018469608.1:0-202 GCF_002113885.1 Mizuhopecten yessoensis
TTAAGGGTCTCTGTCACAAGCTGAACTGTTAAGGATCTCTGTCACGAGCTGAAGTGTTAAGGGTCTCTTTTACAAGCTGAACTCTTTAGGGTCTCTTTTACAAGCTGAAGTGTTAAGGGTCTCTGTCACAAGCTGAAGTGTTAAGGGTCTCTGTCACAAGCTGAAGTGTTAAGGGTCTCTGTCACAAGCTGAAGTGTTAAGG
>NW_018469608.1:448-635 GCF_002113885.1 Mizuhopecten yessoensis
GTTAAGGGTCTCTGTCACAAGCTGAAGTGTTATGGATCTCTGTCACAAGCTGAACCGTTAAGGGCTTCTGTCACAAGCTGAACTGTTAAGGGTCTCTTTTACAACTGTTAAGGGTCTCTGTCACAAGCTGAACTGTTAAGGGTCTGTCACAAGCTGAACTGTTAAGGGTCTCTGTCACAAGCTGAAC
>NW_018469609.1:0-635 GCF_002113885.1 Mizuhopecten yessoensis
AAAAAAAAAATTGGCACTGTATCCAGGAATCCGTCAGGAAATGCACAATTTATGTTTATTTGTATCCTGAAAAGGAAGATAACTATATTATTAAAATTTCTGTTTCGTATGATACTGAATACCAGCAATAGTTTCATACTGGGTATTCTCTCGATACTCTGATCCATTTTTCTTGTGTATCTCTGTTATAAATATCCCTAAACTGGCATCAAGATCTTTATCACACATAAACAAAAGCTTCCCTTGCACTTTTTCCACAGTTTTTGTTTTCAGCGTTTTTTTTGGCAATTTTGATCCAGTATTTCATAAAAGTAAATAATATGTTTTTAACATTTTCTTCGGGTTGGTAAGTATGGATTGTGAAAAGATTCATGTAGCACAACCTAAAAGTGTTGACTTATCAGTTGTGCTAGGTGAATCTTTTCACAATTCAGTATATAAGATATATTATAAAGCATAAAGGATATATTCCATAGTGCATCAAATGTCTTACATAGCATGCGATATCTTATATCTTATTGAAATATTAACATATAACGTATATATAATAATCCATATCAAAGAGACAGCAAGACATTTCTATGGCAACAACACATATATCTTAGGAGCAATGCCGATCCTGCATTTCAAGAAAT
>NW_018469610.1:0-635 GCF_002113885.1 Mizuhopecten yessoensis
AACTGTGATCCGTTAAAGTATTTTGCTTACTTTTCGGCAAACAAATATGTGCATCATTTCTGAGAGAGGTAATATGATGGCATTATATGAAAAAAAATAACATTTTGTGATATTTTCATATTTTGAAAAGAATAACCAATTACAGACATTCAACAAACATAATTGAAATAACTTTACTGTAGAAATTGCCCGTATCTATGTTATTTTATATCAAGTGAAATTAATTCTAAAAAATATCCTATCTATTAAATCTTACATCCCAAATTCACTGTAAAATCAGCTCCTAAGTAACTGTTAAAACATGTTTTATGATATAATCAACAAACGCTTATAACAATGGATATTATGAATGAGTTATAAGACTTTAAACGCATATTCTTACTCAAAGGTATTCGATTGCCTCATTCCTTATTAATAAGACTGCATATATTGCAGCAACAGAAAATCGATCATCTGNTTTCTTCCACTTCTTCCAACTTTTTTAAACAAATTGAATTAGTAGAAAGATTTAAAGGCACTGATAGCTATGCGCTACCTTTTATGTACTCATTGTACACTTTAAAGTATAAAAGGCACTTTAAATAGATGATTCATAATGTTACATGTCTCATTGACTTTTCTGAATCTGCACCTTT
>NW_018469611.1:0-635 GCF_002113885.1 Mizuhopecten yessoensis
AAGACAAAGATTTTTAAACAAAAGGCCATACTTAACTCCTTAAAAAGAAAAAGTATTACCCTAATGCACTGCATCAGGGGGTAAATGTAGTTACCTTTATCTGTGAACTTCCGTTGAATTCGGCCCCTAAGTTTAAGAGGTGTTTGCTGGACAGGTATTGTTCAACAAAGGGCCATTACTCCGTAAAAAAGGTCAGATTGAATAAAAACTATACCTGGATGCACAACATCAGGTGGTAGTTATCATATCTGACAACTTTCGTTGAAATTGACCACTTAGTTTGGAGAACATATCCGGACAAGGACAATAACTCTGTAAAAAAAATAGGGGGCCAGAATAAAACATAAAACCTGGATATACAATTTCAGGTAGTAGTTATCATATCGGGAAACTTTCGTTGAAATTTGTCCGTAACTTTAAAAGGAGTTGTCCGGACGAACGTTTTTTTACGGACGGACAGAAGGACAGACAAGCTGATTCCAGTATACCCCATAACAATGATTCTGTAGACATATAGGATCTTGCATGAGTTTTAATTTAATATGAGATTGATGAAACGAGTCTACGAAAAGTTCGTGACGAGTTTCAAAAATTTCGTACGAAATGATAACGAGTGTAAGATCCTTTTTATCACA
>NW_018469612.1:0-635 GCF_002113885.1 Mizuhopecten yessoensis
TTTTTTTTCATTTTTTCTTTTGTTTTATATTTGCAGCCTGAAAATTTAGAAAATAAAAATCTTGCGAATTCACTGACTTTGATAGAGAGTTAGTTACCATTTCCAATTACAGTGTTGCGCGATAGTTATCCATTAAACGTGAACTTGTGAATGTAATGAAAGAGCATATGAAAAACAACAGAATATCCAACTGGTTAAAAACGGTATGTAACGGGAAAGACGGGATATGTTACAGTACTTAACAGTCATACAGACGTATACAAACATTCTGTCAAATATCAGTGCCAATTGCCACATGTAATGAATTGTAAGATGTGTTTATTGCATTTTTAAGATTTAAAGCAATCTTTGCGTTAATGGTTACAAGTTCCTGATGTAGTGTTACTGATTAATCTTTCATTAATCATGACTATTTATGAACAGCATCTTGACAACTTTGCCCCAGTTTAGGATGTTTTATTCAACATAATGAACTATCTGATTATGTATACCGTATATATCTATATAAATTTCAATCTTTCACTTTTATTTTCTATTTTTTTATAAAAATAATTAAGTCACTTTTCGTGCTAATTTTTGTTCCTTCCGTTGAACGCAAGGATGCACGACTGGGCGCATGAACAGGCAAAGCAATC
>NW_018469613.1:0-635 GCF_002113885.1 Mizuhopecten yessoensis
AAAACAACAAGAAAATACAGAACTGTGAAAAAAAGAAAACAATATATCTAACTCAGCATCGATAAATTTCGGACAAAATACGAACAAAGGAAAGGTTTACAAGTAGACTATCCTGAAAAGTACAAGGTCAATAAGAACACGTATTACAAAACGGAAAGCAACCTCTGTTTTACCCCGTCATGTAAATCTAAGACAAATCCAAGTGATGTCCTGTCTTCACATCGATAATAAAACACATTCACGAGGATATTTAATGAGCATAATTTAAACCATCGACCTTCATATCACACAAAGAAAAAACATGTCCTACGATATCCTGATGGCGACCATAAAAATCCCATCGATAGTCTCCCTCAGCTTGCATCAGTAGGCGAAGTAGAAGTAGGAATGTTACTACCTGACCCCAAGGCTCTGCCATAGGCGATCGAAGAGATCAAAACACAAATAAAATATCTGTGAACCTACACCCGAACCAAAAGACCGAAAACACAATTGTTTCCTATTCCACATCTGACAACCATAAGTATGATATATTTTATGAAAAAAAAATCATCTTAATGAATTTTTATGGAAAATATCAAATTGATGCGGGACCCCTTTATCATACAAATGTTTGATATAATGACGATACCTTA
>NW_018469614.1:0-635 GCF_002113885.1 Mizuhopecten yessoensis
CCATGAAATGCGCGCGGGCCTGAGAACCAAGTAATCATTTTTTTTTTGGCCTTAATATAGCTTCCTCTGTTTAAGCCAGACTAGCACAAATTCAGTATGGCCGTGTCTTATGTTTTGTGAGCCAATATCACTCAATCAGGTACGGAAACAGATCCTCAGGTACGATAAGAAACTAATCAAATTGTGAAAACAATGAAACCATCGATCATGCGGAGATAAATACCTATGAGATAAGTCGTTTGATCTCATTACGTCAGTACTAACATCACTCTTACAGTTAATCTGTACATGTCAGCACTTTAATCCCGACGTCACAGGTATAGAGTAGACGATCTAAGTAATTAGCGTATATTACAACCTTTGAGGCAATAAAACACTCCTGGGACATGATTAAAATACTTCTACATACAACTGTTTATGTTTATTGAACTTAACTGATTGGTTTGCACCAAAGTTTTAGAATGACACCATTACAGTGTTACATGTGGGTAGAGTGAGGTTTGAATGAGGTTTGAGTGAGGTATGAGGGGGAGGACAAAACACGTGGGCCGGGGGTACAGTAAATTGAGTGAGATTTAACGGAAGAGGTGTTGTGGGGTTTGGGGGTTTGGGGGTATAGTGGTTTGAGTGAGGTA
>NW_018469615.1:0-635 GCF_002113885.1 Mizuhopecten yessoensis
CCTTGGTGAAAGGCAAGTGCGCTATCGCTATCCACTGCTCCACCCGACCACCCTAGATATATGACAACGAGTTAGAATGGGATTCACTTGGGTAACACCATTCCCACCACACCACAACCCTCTCACCCACCTAAAATGGGGAGTTATAAAAACATGAAAATAAAGTGATACAAAATCACAAGGATTTATCAATGGTTAAGTTTACTTACTGGCTTGTCCAGACATGACAGGAGGCCGCACCAGGAGCTGTATGAGTTTGTCCAGTATTAGGGGTAGAAACTGGACTAGATTCTCTCCCTTCACCAGGTGTATCTCTCCAAGACTGTACTTCAGCTCCATCTCAAACTGGGACTCGTTCTTACGAGGTGGAAGCTTCTGATCCTGTGCCAGGCGACAGAGGCCGAGAAATTTCTCCAGTCTGTCATCCTAAAGTTAAAAACAACATTTCTAATGACTAAATGTTCATCTACACATTATATTTTTAGTTCTATGAAGAGGGGGAGGGGGGATTTATAGGCCTTTAAAATTAACCAAAACAAAACACATTTGAATTCAAACAGTAAATACTTCTAAATAGCAAACCTAAACAAGCTACATCAGTATGAATTGTACTACATCAGTATGAATTGTACTAC
>NW_018469616.1:0-635 GCF_002113885.1 Mizuhopecten yessoensis
CTCTCCATACAGTCTGGTGTAGGGTGAGCTGTATTATACAGTCTGGTGTAGAGTGAGCTCTATTTACAGTCTGGTATAGGGTGAGCTCTATATACATTCTGATGTAGAGTTAGCTCTACATTCAACCTAGTATAATAGGATGAGTTTTACATGCAGTCTGGTATACTTTTAGGGTGAGCTCTATATATATAGTCTGGTATGATTATAGGGTGAGCTCTAGATCAATATACAGTCAGTTGTATGGTGAGCTCTACAGTCAGGTAAACTTTTAGGGTTAATTCTATATATATTCTGGTACATGTATAATTAAAGGGTGAGCTCTATATACAATCTGGTGTAGGATGAGCTCTATATATATACATTCTGATGAAGAGTGAGCTCTACAAACAGTCTGGTATAATTAAAAGAGTGAGCTCTTTAACATGTAAAGTCTGATGTAAGGTGAACCCTTATAGTCTGGTTTAACTAAAGGGTGATCTGTATATACAATCGTTTGTAGCTTGAGCTTTATATACAGGATGGTTTAATTATGGGATGAGCTCTTTTAACAGTCTGGTATAGGGTGAGCTCTATAACAATCTGGTGTAATTTGAACTCTCTATAAAGTCATGTGTAGGATGAATTCTGTATGCAGT
>NW_018469617.1:0-635 GCF_002113885.1 Mizuhopecten yessoensis
AAGTTTTCTACACTGACACGAGCCCGGAGGAAATATTTTGATAATGTCGTGACGTCGGCACATTTGTAGCAAAAACCTGTATCAATACCCACGGCTGTTATCTAACACCTGCTGTTTACCCTAGGAGTCCTTCTAAATATGCAGCTTGTCAGACAGATTTCAGATAATACACCGTTTCAAACATAACAATTTTGCACAATGGCTCGAAATCACTAGACCATGCAGATATTGTCTTCGTCAAATGTATTTGGTGTTTGTCCAGAGTCACGCGTGGACACTGCAGAGAAAGACTAGCGTCACGCTACCACAATTGGTACAATTTAAACAGTTTTTCAGTGATATTTAAAAAATCAGGTCTTGTATCTGGAATGTTTCTTGATTCTTGGCAAAGCCTACCTATGGTGGTTCATTTTCAGAAAAAGTTTTGATTCTAAGTAATATGTTTCAGAAAATAGAACGCTTATTTTCGGCCATGATTAGTACCATTGGTACAACATATCATAGGTTATGAAACTTGTTTTTTATTTCTACAAGTTGATGTGCAGATTTCAACAAAATATATTGCTTTTATAAATACCATACTGAAAATATATAAATACACTTTTATATTATCCGGTTATAAGGACCAGAAATCA
>NW_018469618.1:0-635 GCF_002113885.1 Mizuhopecten yessoensis
CAAATGTAAATAAATCAACTGCCAGTGATATTAAAATTTAGAAAAGAAATAAAGAAAGAAAACTTTTAATTATTATATATTTTAACATCACATCTACGAATATCCATGATATACATTTACAAAAAAAGTGATATATTTAGTGAGTTAAAAATAAATATGCATCAGCTAAGTTTCAGCAAGCCCCCTTAAACATTGTATAGTCACTCAAAAATACATATCTGAATTTAATTTTGTGTTAAAAGATGAATTATATGGGGTTTTAAATTTAGATGACTATATATTTTTCAAGAGGTTTGTTGAACCTAGAACCCCATCATAAAAGCAGTCAGTGCAAACAACACAATCAATTTGAAATAACGTTTACTTACCTTAAAATCAATGAAAACTGGCTAGCACTTAAGAATAAAATTCAATGGTGCGGCCTGCTCTGTTTATATACCAGTGTGTTTTGATCACGTGGGCTGTCTCTTGTGGTCTGATACAAATTATCCAATGAATGACTGCTATCATGTAGCGCTTATTTCTCTAAATTTCCACGATCTACTTAGAATCATATTCGTAATAAGGTTTCGCTTTCGATTATTGGAATCATTCACGTACCAAGGTTTCGTTTTCGTTAACGGATTAATATACAT
>NW_018469619.1:0-635 GCF_002113885.1 Mizuhopecten yessoensis
ATGATATAACTCAGGTGACTGCTAAGGCCCTTGGGCCTTTTGTTTATTTTGCGTTCTATAATGCTGACTCGAATCAGGTTGTCTGTCTTTGTTTGTCTATGGACACAGGCCTGAGGGCTGTTTGCACTACTCTTACCAAAGTCCTGTATCGATTCAAATGATGTTTAGCACTAAGAACCCTTACATTGAGTGGATGCAAATAAGGTATCTAAATACAAGGCAAATACCTCCATATTTATGGAGATATGCCCCTTTCTTTTAAAACCTTGTTCACATTACTTCTTCTAACCATTTGCACTGATTTAAATGGAACTAGGTTCAGATAAAAAAATATATAGATTTGAGTTACCTCCCCCTTTTTATGGAATTGTACCCCCTTGTTTGAAAATGTTGTTTACACTGCTCCTAATGTACTGCACCGATATGAATGATACTTGTTACATAGAACTCGTACATCACTTTTATGGTTTACTTTTAAACGTGATGCACTGATTTGAAAGATGTTTTTGGTACTCAGGCTGTCACAATATATCGTACAATACCACAATACAGAGATGAAATATAGCTGTATAGCAATATTTTTCAAAAGTATATTTTTATGTATCTCATTCTGCTTGGTGTTTTAACTTTGCAAA
>NW_018469620.1:0-635 GCF_002113885.1 Mizuhopecten yessoensis
TTAGACATGTTGCAAATGAAAAAAATAACACAAAATAATTCATAACATCACATAAATCACTTATGCTATTTTGCATTACCAGTCTTACCTACATCAATGTTTAGATATCCTGCAACTAAAACATTATCATAATGTATACTAATTCAATCCAATGCTTTATTTAAATAATTGTGCAATAGCTGTTTTGGTTAGAAAGGGATTATCAACTCCAATAACAGCCCACTTTCTGTTATTGACTGTAAGTTATAGAAGAAGACTTTCCACAGTTTTACACTCATGGTCTGACCTTTGTTTACAAGGGATGTCAGACCTGACATAACAGAGAATACCACCATCACTTGCTGTCCTGTCCTCCCGGAAAGTCCTGTAGCTGTCTACTTGAAAAAGAGGCTGATAAAAAGTGTCATTTAATTTTGTCTCTCCGATAAACAGAATGTCAACAGTCTTTTTGTATAAAATTTCAGCAAGCACATTACATTTATATCGAAGACTATTAATGTTTATACATGCCAGAATAATGTTCTTGCGACATTTACGTCTCGGGCTAGTGAGTTCTTGAAATGGATCCTCATCACAGCTTTCCGATTCATTCCCCAGGGAAGTGTGCAAAGGGAGGTCACTCCGATCCATTGGAA
>NW_018469621.1:0-635 GCF_002113885.1 Mizuhopecten yessoensis
CCCTCCTATTTGAAGAGTTCCACTGGTCGCGATATCATCTATTGATACGTGTTGTTTCCGGACCCCACTCTAACTGTTAGTATATACCATATTTGTCTACTTTGTGCAGCAAGGACATTATAAGAATAACACTGGGGTTTATCGTCGGTTCGTCATTATTTCTATTTTCCTGTCGTTGTCGTACAGTTTTAAAGCCTACACTGCCGATGGTTTAAGTGTATGTTAAAAGACCAGGGGGTCCACATGAGGATAATCAGGATAAAAACAAGCCGACATTATAATTTGTATCGGGATCTAAAACATTTGATCAGATGAGTTAAACGATTGGACTAGGTAAATGAACCTGTCACGGAATTAAAAATGTAGCCGTCGATGTTGGTAAAGGGTAAATATTTCCATGCTCAGGTAGAACTTTATAGTGTAGCCACATTCTAGGTAAACCGTTGTGCAATTCAATGTCAAATTTGCACATGTATTTGTATGGGGTACTGTGTAACCCAGCCCTACAATTATAAACTGAAGGAGTGGAAATTTGTCACGACACATCCCACCCACGATATCCAGGGGCTACGCTCACTTTCGCTCTCTATACCCCTGGAATATGTCATAGAAAAATTGAAGGCACGAAGATAGCT
>NW_018469622.1:0-635 GCF_002113885.1 Mizuhopecten yessoensis
GGCACCACTAATCTAGTTGTCCAACTAGCTAGACCTATTTATCCAGAAACCACTTATCTTGTTTTCCAACTAGCTAGACCTATTAATCCTGACACCACGTACTCTGGTTGTCCAACTAGCTAGACATATTAATCCAGAGACACCACTCATCCACTAACCCTAATCCAGTGGTGACCACAGGTACCTGATAATTTGTAACAACTATATTTGGACCTAAACTAAGTTTCTTAGAGTAATTTTACATGTTTTAGGGGTTTAGATCGACTTTGGATAAGAAGACACCCGCAATGATGATTTACGGGGAAATGATTAGTACCGTTGCAAATATAGAGAATTTTTCTTTTAAAAACCGCCTTTATGCACGTAAAATGTAATCTCCGTCCGCGGACATGAACTTCGTTTCCTCCAAAACCACACACCATTTCAAAGTTTCAAAGTTTTTCGCAGTCATCGTTCCACCTTTTTGAATATTAATGAAGTTTGGGTCAGCGCGTCCCGAAACATACAGTGTTTAACGAAAAAGAATGGCTGCGCTTCCAACCAATCACACCGGGTCTTGGCACGCGCTGACCTCAACTTCATTAATATTCAAAAAGTGGCACGATGACTGCGAAAAACTTTGAAACTCTGAAATG
>NW_018469623.1:0-635 GCF_002113885.1 Mizuhopecten yessoensis
TTGAGATGTTCCCTAAATTTGCTATTCTAGGTGTCTGTCTCCGCGATCCGTGCTCGGTCTACCTCAAAATGAGAAAGGTCTATTGGTAAGAAGAACTGTGATCCCAATGACGGATCATACCTGTGTCCCAACGATCTGCTTCTTGGTCTCGCCTCTACCAAAGTCCCACCGGGAACTTGGTCTACGAAGGAATGCTTTAAAACTCGGTGGAAGTTCGTTCAGCAAGTCGTAGATGTTTTCTGGAAAAGGTGGATGAGGGACTTCTTTCCTACACTTATAATGCGCCAGAAATGGCACACATCCAACAGGAACTTGTGTGTAGGTGACATTGTGCTTGTCCAAGACAGCAATGCCATAAGGGGTCAGTACAAAATGGCCCAAGTGAGTGAGGCAAATCCGGGAAAGGATGGAAATGTCAGGGACGTTGAACTTAGGTACAAAATCCAAGATGCCGGCAAAGGTTATACTGGGGCCACAGACACCACTAATCGACGGTCAGTTCACAGACTTGTCGTCATCCTTCCAGTTGAAGAACAGTGTTAACTTTATATTGTGCATTATTTACTACCTAAACTTTCATTGTGGGGGAGTGTATCGTAGATAATTTCATTTCAAGATATTTATTATTTTTCATT
>NW_018469624.1:0-635 GCF_002113885.1 Mizuhopecten yessoensis
CCGATACCATGATATGTATTATAAAAAATAGGTCTATATAACAACGTCTTGACATCGACAAAAGTCAATAATTGATAAACATTAGTGTTACTGTTCAAAAATGATAAGTTAAGAAGTTCCGTCGAGGGCATTCATCGTAAACCAACGAGAATCTAACCTGTTCAGATATGTTGTATACTTTTAAGAGATGTATATTATATACGATTTCTTATTATACGAGATATTTTAAACACGTGATAGGATGTCTTATATCGTAGAAATCTAACAATATTAAATTAAATACATGATTGACAGTGCTTTTGAAATATACATTAACTTGCTTTGACATGTATATAAGCTGTATTTATTTTACAACAATTACAAGTTTTTTTACTTGTATTAATCACTGTTCTTTGCCCGGATTGAAGCTCGCAGGGATGTTAATCTGGTAATTTACCGGAGTATCCCTAGTGGTCGGGTAAGTGACCACTTTTCTCTCATTTCTCTGCGTGTAAGATAGAGCTGTCCAGGAAAAGAAAGGGATGTAGGATATTTCTTTCTTGCATACTAGATCGAGATATCCGCATATCCGGCGGTGCTGGAAAATGCTATCCAACCCACGGGTCTAGATCGCTTATACGCGCAGACTGGCGGGG
>NW_018469625.1:0-635 GCF_002113885.1 Mizuhopecten yessoensis
TTCTATCGATACTAACGGTGACCTTGGTCTTTGACTTTCGGACCTAAAAAGCAATCCCAGGCAAGCACTATTGGTTAGAAAGCAATGTCAGGAGTATAAAAGCAATTAATTAATTCAAAAAAAAGTTCTTGCATTTACTTCAGAATGCCCAAAAATGAATTTTGCAATAAAAGGAGCATAGCCCTGAAATGAAAAAGGGACAAAGCTCTGCCGAATAGTATTTAAATATCACGATCACGCGTAAACGAACAAAAACGATAAACAGCGTTGCTGTGTCAGGTTTGATATGCTAAAACGCAGACAGTTCAAACTTGACAGAAAAACCCGTAATATATGTTGAACATTACTGTTCTAGCATTACCGAACAAAATTTGAAAGGAATTAATTAAAGAATAAAAAAAGTGCTACACTATGCCCTTATTTGGCAATTAAAAGAGCATAACTCCACCAAAAATGCACGTAAACTTGTGTACCAAGTTTGAGTTCAAGCAACCGATGGAAATTCAAGTTATCGCAACTGACGCCAACGACGCCGATAAAGTAATAATTTATTGTTTTAATTTCTCTTGTACGTTTTCATCTATTAATTGTCTAGACCTAGAGTATGGGTACACCTTGTTGTTATGCAATCGGCG
>NW_018469626.1:0-294 GCF_002113885.1 Mizuhopecten yessoensis
TAGTCTAAGGTCAAACTACACTCTTAACACATAACATGGTGTAGCATTAGCTATAGTCTAAGGTCAAACTACACTCTCACACATAACATGGTATAGCTCTAGCTATAGTCTCAGGTCAAACTACACTCTCACACATAACATGGTGTAGCTCTAGCTATAGTCTCAGGTCAAACTACACTCTCACACAAAACATAGTATAGCTCTAGCTATAGTCTAAGGTAAAACTACACTCTCACACATAACATAGTATATAGCTCTAGCTATAGTCTCAGGTCAAACTACACTCTCACACAT
>NW_018469626.1:375-636 GCF_002113885.1 Mizuhopecten yessoensis
CTCTAGCTATAGTCTAAGGTCAAACTACACTCTCACACATAACATGGTGTAGCTCTAGCTATAGTCTAAGGTCAAACTACACTCTCACACATAACATGGTGTAGCTCTAGCTATAGTCTAAGGTCAAACTACACTCTTAACACATAACATTGTGTAGCTCTAGCTATAGTCTAAGGTCGAACTACACTTTCACACATAACATGGTATAGCTTTAGATATAGTCTCAGGTCAAACTAGACTCTCACACATAACATAGTATAG
>NW_018469627.1:0-636 GCF_002113885.1 Mizuhopecten yessoensis
AAGGTAAGTCTAAGTACAGAGTATCAGTAGACACAGACAATGAAAAGAACATACAAGGTAAGTCTAACTACACTGTATCAGTAGACAAAGACAATGAAAGGTACATACAAGGTAAGTCTAACTACAGAATATCAGTAGATAGAGACAATGAAAGGGTCATACAAGTTAAGTCTAACTACAGAGTACCAGTAGACACAGACAATTAAAGGAACATACAAGGTAAGTCTAACTACACTGTATCAGTAGACAAAGACAATGAAAGGGACATACAAGGTAAGTCTAACTACAGAATATCAGTAGATAGAGACAATGAAAGGGGCATACAAGTTAAGTCTAACTGCAGAGTACCAGTAGACACAGACAATTAAAGGAACATACAAGGTAAGTCTAACTACATAGTATCAATATACAAAGACAATGAAAGGTACATTCAAGGTAAGTCTAACTACAGAATATCAGTAGATAGAGACAATGAAAGGGTCATACAGACAACGAAAGGTACATACAAGGTAAGTCTAACTGCAGAGTATCAGTAGACACAAACCATGAAAGGTACATACAAGGTAAGTCTAACTACAGAGTATCAGTAAGCACAGACGGTTAAGGTACATACAAGGTAAGTCTAACTACATAGTA
>NW_018469628.1:0-636 GCF_002113885.1 Mizuhopecten yessoensis
TTTATATAAAGTATGTATCATGTCGATATAAACAGGTGGTCTGTTTTGTTTGTTTACAAAGACAGATACCCATGTTTATATAAAGTATGTATCATGTAGATATAAACAGGTGGTCTGTTATTTTGTTTACAAAGACAGAAACCCATGTTTATATAAAGTATGTATCATGTCGATATAAACAGTTGGTCTGTTATTTTGTTTACAAAGACAGATACCCATGCTTATATAGAGTATGTATGACGGCGTCGATAAAAATAGATGGTCTGTGATTTTGATTCCATTGACGGTGTAAAAATCATCAAGTATGCTATATATGACAACGGCTATATAAACAGGTGAAATATGAGTTGCTTATTAAGACTGGAAACGTGTCATTTAGACAGGTGATTCGTGCTTTACCTTTATTGTGGCATGTAAGTACATTTAAATCATCCACTATGCATATATGAATCAATGACCTGTTTTTATGTTAATATTATACAATTAACATAAGAGGACAATACACTGTAACACGCTTTTTCCGTTGGTGGTACTGGGGGAAAAATCCTCAAGGAAACGTGCTAGCACATTTTTATGTTTCTAGCTAACACCGACCTTCCATTTAATTTTATAATCTTATGCCTTCGTTGAAAAATC
>NW_018469629.1:0-636 GCF_002113885.1 Mizuhopecten yessoensis
GTTAAAAGTATATTTGAGTCATTAATGTAAAATACTCAAGTTTTTATAGAGAAGACCATGAATTATATTTCAAGAAGCTTGCAGACTTTCATTAATCACATTTAAAATGGAAACGATTATCAGATCCTACATGAGGCTGAGGTTGAAGAAGAGTAAAGCTGTGCATAATGAATTAGCGTGCTGTGCCCTAATTGGTCAATTTCCACAATTTAGTTTCCAAAAGAATGAATATTGTTCATTTTTATGTAACTTGGTAAGAATGTACAATAATGAAGACTGTGGTTATAAGTTTGAAGTTGAGCAAAATCCATTTATAATTAATAAGCATACTGTGCTGAGATTGTTTGATGACTAAACAATGACTGGATTCTGATGAAACTTAATTAAATTTAAACAAAATTTATATCATACAATTATCAAGTCTTAAACATGATGGTTAGCAAAGTCTGCACATCATTAACATATTATATGACTGTCTGATTTGTTGATAGTTTCCACACAATAGCTTTAATTGTGAAGGAATAAAACCAGATTCTGATGATTACACTTAGTCTTTTAGTGAAACCTGCCAATAATTGATAAACAATCAGTCACATCATTTGTTATTGCAGGGTAGTTATAGGACGTTTGTATCAA
>NW_018469630.1:0-636 GCF_002113885.1 Mizuhopecten yessoensis
AATCCACAAGCTTTATACTCACTCTGTCTAATCCACACCTCGGATATTCTCCTGTCTAATCCACAAGCTTTATACTCACTCTGTCTAATACACACCTCGAATGCTCTCCTTTCTAATACACAAACTTTATACTCCCTCTGTCTAGTCCACACCTCAGATGGCCCATCGTCTAATCCACAAGCTTTATACTCACTTAATACACAAACTTTATACTCACTCTGTCTAATACACACCTCGAATGTTCTCCTTTCTAATACACAAACTTTATACTCACTCTGTCTAGTCCACACCTCAGATGGCCCATTGTCTAATCCACAAGCTTTATACTCACTCTGTCTACTCCACACCTCGGATGTTCCCCTGTCTAATCCACAAGGTTTATACTCACTCTGTCTAATACACCTCAGATGTTCCCCTTTCTAATCCACAAGCTTTATACTCACTCTGTCTAATACATACCTCTGATGTTCCCCTTTCTAATCCACAAGCTTTATACTCACTCTGTCTAATCCACACCTCGGATGTTCCCCTTTCTTATCAACAAGCTTTATACTCACCCTGTCTTATACACACCTAGGATGTTCCCCTGTTTATTCCACAAGCTTTATACTCATTCTGTCTACTCCACACCTCGGA
>NW_018469631.1:0-636 GCF_002113885.1 Mizuhopecten yessoensis
GGCAACATTTAAGAGATAAGCTAAGTGCCCAACTAGCGTACATATATTTTGTTTACAAGCCACACAAAACCTATCCCATGCAAATCTCCTAAAATACACTATCAGACTAGCAGAGGCAAACTGATTGACCCCTGACCTCTATACTAGAGGGTGTTACGCCCTATACCATATAGATTCTAGTTTGTTATATCATGGGCTACATTTAAGAGATAAGCTCAGTGCCCAACTAGCCTACGTATTTTTTTTACAAGCCACACAAAACCTATCCCATGCAAATCTCCTAAAATACACTATCAGACTGGCAGAGGCAAACTGATTGACCCCTGACCTNCTATACTAGAGGGTGTTACGCCCTATACTATACAGATTCTAGTTTTTAGTACCCAGGGGAACATTTAAGAGATAAGCTAAGTGCCCAACTAGCGTAAGTTTGTTTTTTACAAGCAACACAAAACCTATCCCATGCAAATCTCCTAAAATACACTATCAGCTTGGCAGAGGCAAACTGATTGACCCCTGACCTCTATACGAGAGGGTGTTACACCCTATACCATATAGATTCTAATTTGTAGTACCCAGGGCAACATTCAGGAGATAAGTTAAGTGCCCAACTAGCGTAGATATTTTTTTACAAGC
>NW_018469632.1:0-636 GCF_002113885.1 Mizuhopecten yessoensis
CTGACGATCGCTTTTAAACGTTTCCCTTCGCTTTCCTTTGCTTTGATTCCCATCTCTGACAAACCTATTTGGTAGGTTTCACTTGTTTATTGGCCTGCATCACTTACTGGTCACCGAAAACAAACATTTAAACATACAGTGAGTAAATTGTCCTGGACACATTGAAGCTGACTATTATGCCTAGTAAGTTTGGAAGTTGTACCTTGTTTGTGGATAAGGGCAATAAGACCACAGTAAGGAGACAGTCTCTACGTAGTTTGAATGTTCTGTAACGGGTTATTGCCCTTTGAACGTGTGCTAGTCTACAGTAGCTGACTGAGTAGTGTGGGATTCCCGGTGTGCGAAATGACGTCAGAGAAAGACCGGATAAATAAAGGCAGCCAATGGGCTTGGTTGTAGACGAAGGTAGTGCGTAAAATATAGTCCGTCCACTATGTACGCCAGGACGATTTATTGAAACTATCTTTGTGTCTATATCGGTTGGGTTTGCCACGCCAAAGAAAAGCTGATGTTTACCCACCGCAGGAGAGGTGTAAACTGTCCATACTTTTAAGATTGAGAGTGCGTAGTAATCGATGTAATATAACCAGAGTGTATTCGATGTCTTGATATAAATCAAAGTACTGAGAGTACTGA
>NW_018469633.1:0-636 GCF_002113885.1 Mizuhopecten yessoensis
TAAATGTAATTATGTATGCAAACAAATATGATTTTATTTCCTGATTATGATGGACCCCGCCCAGTACTGTGTACGTTTTGAGATGTAGATATAGAGTATTCCATCAATGATGTAATGTATTTTCCATTTAAAAATCATTATGATGCTTCTCTTGACCGTTCGCATTGCTAGCTTTTTGTACTTGATCAATACCTACGTAAATAATTTCCATTTTAGTTCCTGATCAGGATGCCCCCGCTCAGGACCGTAGACGTTCTAATATATATATATATGGAATATAAAATACTTTAGACATAGTTTAATTATTGTTTCTAGATTACATTCAGCGAGCTCTTACCTATGCGCATTGCCAACTGTTGTATTTGATGAATTAATTCGAATATAATGAGCACGTGGTTTCCTGATCAGGATGGCCCCGGTCAGGACCGTATACGCTACTAGCTATATAGTTATAGACTATACGGCTTATAACAATTCTTGTAAGTCGGGGTTCTATTTCTTAATTAAAACGACTCATTAAAAAAAACCCATTATGATGGTTCTCTTGACCGTTCGCATTGCTATTTTTTTATTTCCATTTAAATTCCTGCCTAGGATCTTATATTAGTATGCAACTCGAAGATAAAATATTATAGA
>NW_018469634.1:0-636 GCF_002113885.1 Mizuhopecten yessoensis
CGCTCCATTACAGTGATTTGTTTTAGACTTGCGCACTTTCATTTCTGCATTGTAACTACGAGGTCGGAGACAGCGGGATAGTTCGATTTTAAATGTAACACTTCAGAAGTAAAAATTGACGGACTTGCATTAAAATATGCAGACCTGGAAAGACTTTGCCAAGTTATAAACTAGCCAAAAACAACACCAAATCACTCGGCCCGTCCATATTTAATAACGAATTCACATTTGTTTTGATCGCGTTTAAAAACGAAAGTACGTTTTTATGAAATAACTTACTCTATTTTTGTCAGCGTGTTTATTGTAAAATTACATAGCTGTATTTGTTATATTGATTACGTATATCATTCATCGATTGATTATAAGCATTGGCTAATAATAAAACCAACATCTGCTAGTGCTAATGTTTCTTGAGGAGTATTGAGTCGTAGATGGACTTAATATCCGTCGCCAAAAATATCTTAACTTGAAGACCTTCTGAAATAAAATATTCCAGGTTAGTCAATAAATGTCAACGTTGTGTGTTTGGCATTACTCATTGTTTTTAGCAAAGCAGGTTTTTCATTAATTCTATGCCTCCTACTTCGTAGATATAAACATGTTCAACTACCAGCACATCGGGTCAGACATTGTTGA
>NW_018469635.1:0-636 GCF_002113885.1 Mizuhopecten yessoensis
TATATACGTGTATTGACAGTGCTTGATAATAATATTGTTGGTATCAAGGTAGTGTATATACGTATATTGACTGTGTTAAAATAATATTGTTTGTATCGAGGTAGTGTATATACGTGTATTGACTGTGTTGATGATGATATTGTTTGTATCGAGGTACTGTATATACGTGTATTGACAGTGCTGATAATAATATTGTTGGTATCAAGGTAGTGTATATACGTATATTGACTGTGTTAAAATAATATTGTTTGTATCGAGGTAGTGTATATACGTGTATTGACTGCATTTGATTATAATATTGTTTATATCGAGGTAGTGTATGTACGTGTATTGACAGTTCTTGAGGATAATATTGTTAATATCGAGGTAGTGTATGTACGTGTATTGACAGTGCTTGATGATAATATTGTTTATATCGAGGTAGTGTATGTACGTGTATTGACAGTGCTTGATGATAATATTGTTTATATCGAGGTGTGGTATTTACGTGTATTGACTGTTTGATGATAACATTATTGATAACGAGGTGGTACGGCATAAGCATTTAATGACAGTGCTTGATGATAATATTGTTAATATCGAGGTAGTGTTTGTACGTGTATTGACAGTGCTTGATGATAATATTGTTTATATCGA
>NW_018469636.1:0-636 GCF_002113885.1 Mizuhopecten yessoensis
AGACAGGTAGCGTGTGTAATCACAGACAGTTAGCATGTGTAATCAAAGACAGGTAGCGTGTGTTATCACAGACAAGTAGCGGGTGTAATCACAGACAGGTAGCATGTGTAATCACAGACAGGTAGTGTGTGTATCACAGACAGGTAACGTGTATAATCACAGACAAGTAGGGTGTGTAATCACAGACGTCACAGACAGATAGCATGTGTAATCAAAGACAGGTAGCATGTGCAATCACAGACAGGTAGGATGCGCAATCACAGAAAAGTAGCGTGTGTAATCACAGACGGTTAGCGTGTGTTAACACAGACAGGTAGTGTGTGTAATCACAGTAGCATGTGTAATCAAAGACAGGGAGCGTGGGTTATCACAGACAAGTAGGGTGTGTAATCACAGACAGGAATCACAGACAAGTAGGGTGTGTAATCACAGAGAGTTAGCATGTGTAATAAAAGACAGGTAGCGTGTGTTATCACGGTAGTATGTGTAATCACAGACAGGTAGCATGTGTAATCACAGACAGGTAGCATGTATAATCACAGACAGGTAGTATGCGCAATCACAGACAAGTAGCGTGTGTAATCACAGACGGGTAGCATGTGTAATCACAGACGGGTAGTGTGTGTTATCACAGAC
>NW_018469637.1:0-636 GCF_002113885.1 Mizuhopecten yessoensis
CAGATTTATAACATCATCTTTTGCACAAGTATGATTTCAGGAATCGGCTGTGGTCGAGTGGTTAGCGTCGGGGATTTTGAAACCAGATGTCCCGGGTTCGATCCCCAGTCGCGACACCACGGTCATGGTGGAGTGCCCTTGGGCAAGGCACATTGTCTAGCCTAGTACTGGTTTGTTTACGCACAGGGATCATGAATAAATGTCGCCGTGATACAACTGAAATAATGTTGAAAGCGGCATAAAACTCCAATAAATAAATAAACAAGTATGATTTCAGGAAACTTTTGCAGTATGATATACTATATTAAATGTAAACTTGTAACAAAGACTGGTTGATCCAATCAAATTCATTTACAAAAAGGTACCTTGCCTTCATATTGTTCATGGACATGTTCCCTGTTTTTGACAGATTTATGACGAATGATGTGATGGCTGGCTTCAACATTAAGGGAAACAAGGGTAAAATGTCATTCCAGAAGACGGCAGTTTTTAAAGTTGTTCAAGGTAATATTTGCGACAGTAAAATCTGCTTCTTTACAGAAACATTGAACAACTATGTTATTATTAAAGTGAGTATAGTTTTGTGCATTTTCCTCTCATAAAAATATCATTGATGCCCGCTCCAGTAAAAGAAAG
>NW_018469638.1:0-636 GCF_002113885.1 Mizuhopecten yessoensis
ACCCGTAGCCACATCTTGATTGCTTTGTTGAATGCCTTAGCTCGAATAGCAAAATACTGTCAAACTTTGAGACTTATGACGAACGGGGACAAATAAGGACAAATAGTGACAACTAGGGGACAACTAGGGACNTAGTGGACAAATAGTGGACAAATAGGGACAACTAGGTGACAACTAGGGACAACTAGGGACAACTAGGGACAACTAGGGACAATAAGGGACAATAGGGGACAAATAGGGGACAACTAGGGACATCTAGGGACAAATAGGGGACAAATAGGGACAAATAGGGACAAATAGTGGACAAATAGTGGACAAATAGTTGACAAATAGGGGACAAATAGGGACAAATAGAGGACAACTAGGGGACAACTAGGGACAAAAAAGGACAAATAGTGGACAAGTGTGTACAAATAGGGGACAAAAAGGGGACAAATAGGGGACAAGTGTGTACAAATAGTGGACAACATACAATACAGAATCAGCAGTATCTGCATATTTTTACATCAAAAAAAAAATTCGTACTTGTTTTAATTTAGTCTCGAAGAACGTTCTTTCACATTGATCGATTTACCTATCTATAATTAAAAAAACCTTAGTTTCAAACTTCTTAGAAAAAATCAAGAAGGATTCTAT
>NW_018469639.1:0-636 GCF_002113885.1 Mizuhopecten yessoensis
GTTAAAAGGACGTTAAACAAAATCAAACAAACAAACAAACAAACAACAAGTAACAACCCACAAATCACTTGTTTTTTCTCGTTTAATAACAAGAGGCACAGTATCGCTCACCTGGATATCTAAGCAATCATGGCAAAATATTCTCCAAATGAGATCCAAGGGAATATGCCAGACCCTAAGGCCAATCCTTGTAGCATATCTGTATTTGATTTGTTATGCCCAGCAATTTTATGTTTCCAAGCTGTGACTCAGAAACTAGGTCCCATGAAGTGCAGCCCCACCATTTGTACAATTTTGAATCCCTGCCTCCCATGAATGCTTCCGACCAAGTACGATCAATATCCAGGGTACAGTTCTACGGAAGACGCCGTTTATAGCAATAGAGCAAAATTGCTCCTTTTGGCCCAGCCCTCAGCCCCCTGGGGGGGTCAGCCCCACCATTTGTATAATTTTGAATCCCCACCACCTAGGGATGCTTCCAGTCAAATATAGTTGATCACTATCTCTTAGTTCCAGAGAAGAAGTCGCTTAAATTAATATAGCTAAATAACCATGTTTGGCCCCGCCCCTCAGCCGCCACGGGGGGTCAGCCACGCCATTTGTACAATTTTGAATCCCTGCCTCCCATGAATGCTT
>NW_018469640.1:0-636 GCF_002113885.1 Mizuhopecten yessoensis
TCTCAAATACTGTATAGCTACATGCGTGTACTACCTAGTGACTCAAATACTGTATAGCTACATGCGTGTAATACCTAGTGTCTCAAGTACTGTATAGCTACATGCATGTAATACCTAGTGACTCAAGTACTGTATAGCTACATGTGTGTAATACCTAATGACTCAAGTACTTTATATCTACATGCGTGTAATACCTAGTGTCTCAAATACTGTATAGCTACATGCGTGTACTACCTAGTGACTCATGTACTGTAGGGTTACATGCGTGTAATACCTAGTGACTCAAGTACTGTATAGCTACGTGTATAATACCTAGTGACTCAAGTACTGTATAGCTACATGCGTGTACTACTTAGTGGCTCAAGTACTTTATATCTACATGCGTGTAATACCTAGTGTCTCAAATACTGTATAGCTNACATGCGTGTAATACCTAGTGTCTCAAATACTGTATAGCTACATGCGTGTAATACCAAGTGACTCAAATACTGTATAACTACATGCGTGTAATACCTAGTGATTCAAGGATAGTATTTTATGATTGTGCTACATTCTTATTTGATTCTTTTCCTTTCTCTGGCAAATTGAAAAAAGTTAAGATTCTTAATAGAAAAGAGTTAAAGGTGTCTCCTACCA
>NW_018469641.1:0-636 GCF_002113885.1 Mizuhopecten yessoensis
AAAGAGAGTAATTAATGTTGTATCTGACCCAGTCCGGGTAAAAAACCCACTATTGATGTTGTAATCAACCATGTCCGGGTAAAAGAGAGTAATTGAAGCTGTATCAGACCCTGTCCGGGTAAATGAGAGCTTTTGATGTTGTATCTAACCTCGTCCGGGTAAAAGAGAGTAATTGATGTTGTATCTAACTATGTCAGGGTCAAACGGAGTAATTGATGTTGTATCTAACTCAGTCCGTGTTAAAGAGAGTAATTTCTGTTTTATCTAACCCATTCCATGTAAAAGAGAGTAATTGATGTTGTGTCTAACTCAGTCCGGGTATAAGAGAGCTTCAGGTGTTGTATCTAACCCAGTCCGTGTAAAATAGAGTTATGATGTTATTTCTAACTTATTCCGGATAAAAGAGAGAAATTGAAGTGTATCCAGCTCAGTCTGGGTAAAAGAGAGTAATTGATGTTGTATCATACCCAGTCCGGGTAAATGAGAGCTTTTGATGTTGTATCTAACACCGTCCGGGTTTAAGAGAGTAATTGAAGTTGTATCTTACTCAGTCCGTGTAAAAGAGAGCAATTTATGTTGTATCTAACTCAATCCGGGTAAAAGAGATTAATTGATGTTGTATCTAACTCAGTCCGG
>NW_018469642.1:0-636 GCF_002113885.1 Mizuhopecten yessoensis
GTACCATCTTCATTAGTTTATGTCAGTTAGCTCTTTTCTCTTCTTTTCTTTGGTCTGTTTGATCAAGTCATGCAAACAGTAAATGCACCGTTTCACATATTTTCTAATACAGTTCTTTAAATGTAAGATAAATAGATCCGATCATTACAATACAAATGTATCAGAAAGATCTCATTAGTACTTCCTGTGGCCATCTTGTTTTATGATCACTCTCCAAAGTAAATATGAATAACTACAGACCAAATTCCAAGATGGCCGCCTTTCGGCCATTTTCTTTATGGATCAGTCTCAAAGTTAAACATGCACAACAACAGACCAAGGGGAACCTTCATATCAAATCTAAGAAAGATCCCTCAAAAACTTCCTAAGAAATAGCGATAATAAACATTCACTGTCAAAATCCAAGATGGCCACCTGTCAGCCATTTTTTTTATTCCATCAGTCTCAAAAGTATACATGCACCATTACAGACTAAGGGGACCCTACACAAAAAAAATGAGAAAGATCCCTCTAAAACATAGATTTAACCAACGCAGGGTGAACATAGATTTTACCAACGCAGGGGAAACATATATAGATTTTACCAATGCGGGGTGAACATAGATTTTACCAATGGAGGGTGAACATAGATTTTAC
>NW_018469643.1:0-636 GCF_002113885.1 Mizuhopecten yessoensis
CCCCCCCCCCCCCCCCCCAAAAAAAAAATCAGTTTAAATTTAACTAGTTAACGACCCTGGTATAGAACTTATAAGTACACCTCAAAATGGTGAATGAATTTCAACTTTTGTGGGGTAATCATGATCACCTCAACCGGATTTATACCTGTATAAGTTCATGAAGCCTGATCCTTTAATCTCAGGAGTCAGGTAGACAGTTACCAGTCAGTGTTTACGAAACTATAGCATCCATGTACCCCATACTTCGACAAAGGGAAATAAATGGAAATGATTTATACATGGGATCACGTCTAGGCCTAATACATTCACAAAATGGTATAGTTAACAAATGTACGTAAGGATTGTTTAGGGGTTGGACCGAGTAACAGTTACTGCCAGATAGACTGAACGGGATAGTAGTACTGGAATCTTAGGTAATAAACATGTCGTGTGACTCCTGTACACATGTTTTCGAAACCACTCAATGTCAACTTAATATCACATATACTTGTTTAATTGGTCACAATTAACAATAAACCCAACAGCATTGCTGATAAATAGATATTACCGTATGTGGTCTCTGTTTTGTAGTCGGCATCAGTGAAGTGAGCACTACAAACGACGCTCGATATTATTGGGATCCACCGCTCAAACTTT
>NW_018469644.1:0-636 GCF_002113885.1 Mizuhopecten yessoensis
ATGTCATTGTACACTAAATCTGGTTACACCAGGTGAAATAGTATAAAAGATGTGCCCTGGACAAATAATTGTAGTGACATTTTTCTTGCACTTTGCACTCCGCCATCCCAAGATGTCCTTGTACAACAAAACTGGTTTCTCCAGGTGTAAACGTATGGAAGATATGCCCCGGACAAACTTCTCGGACGGACGGAAAGACGGCTGGATGGACAGACAGAGTGCAAACCTAGCCCCCACCCCCCGGGAACCTGTGGGGAGCTAATAAGCAATGAAATGAGTTGTCACAATCTATTGGTAACATCTGCTATAGATAAAATGCAATAGCTCCAAGGCTCAGCTTAGTAGGGCAAATAAAATGTTAATTCAATACTTGTATAACATTTCCTTTTTTCTGCTTTAGCAATTTCATATCACAGTAATGTAGTCCTTTTTGCATGTAATAGATTGATTGTGTTTTCTCTCGATATAACAGGCCTAGGAATGCAATTAGAAATGTAATTTCAGAACATTTAGTTATTTTGTTTACTATCTAACTTGTAAATGAAATGAAATTAGTGTGCTTCTTAAAATGGCATTTATCGTCCTTAGCTGGTTTTTGCATATAGAAATGTATGTTAAACTCAACACTACATTAAT
>NW_018469645.1:0-636 GCF_002113885.1 Mizuhopecten yessoensis
AACAATTGCTTAGTGATGTGGCTATTATTTCTATAACGCAAGAATATAAGAAGCATTCCTCGGTAAATGTAAACTCTATAACACCTCCCTATATGATGTATCGATAGAAACTTATTAGTTCCTCAACACCAGACCTTATAATGCACATTACAATGGTAACAAAACAAAAACAGCTTGCATTGTTCGACCAATACAATATATTAGAATTTGTAAATTAATTTCCTTCAATCGGATAAACACATAATAGCCGAGTTAATTATTGTACTTATATATTGCCATAAATACACATCCAATAAGTAAATTCTGGCACGAACTCATTATGATACAGCAGGAAGGGAAATTGTCGTTCCAACTAAAGTGAGTCAGATATATGTACCACGTTTGCCATGCCTGGAGTGTGACGTTCTCATGTGTTATGTCATTCAATCGATAAGAAAATTGCAGGCAAATCAGGGTATATGATAACAACAACCTACTGAAGTTCGTTAATAACTCATTCAGATATATCGACAATAGCAAACAAACGATTGACCGTGTCGATCGTATTTATTATTCCCCCTGAAGTAAAAGGCAGCTAAGCACTTAGCTTATTTTATGCATCTGGAGTCGTGCACATAACCACTTTATTTGAATAAA
>NW_018469646.1:0-636 GCF_002113885.1 Mizuhopecten yessoensis
CAGCCTCAGTATCCAACATGACACCTTATGTTACTGTTGTCTCTAATGTCAGGCCTTAATATATGACACACACCTCATTATCCTTCAAGATAATTAAGATACAATGTACAGCTGAATGCTTGAAGTTACATATATAGATTTGTGTAACAATCAGAACCTGATTACCTGTTAACAAAAGACTACATATCAGTACAGAAGGAACCCATGGGGACTATACCCTTTATTTATACATCATAGAACTCCTTTTGCTGATTGCTCCATACAAAATTAGGTGAAAATTAATTCCTTCCAATGTTCTAGACTAGAAGGCTTTAAGAAGGAAAGTTGAAGGACAGATGGCAGATGTCACACCACAACATTAGCTGACATGGTCCTTTGGGTAAAAATTTAGACTCAGAATACTGTACCAGTATATGCTGAAGTAAGGGTGCCATCGGGTACCAATGTACAATAGGGTACCAATGTACAACAGGGTACCAATGTACAACAGGGTACCAATGTACAACAGGGTATTGAACAAGAGGATCAGAGGCTCTGTATCGCTCACCTAGATAATTAAGCAACCATGGAAAAACATTCTCATCAAAATTAATACTGCAACTAACTCCAAATATTGGCTCTGTCTCTCACCAACAC
>NW_018469647.1:0-636 GCF_002113885.1 Mizuhopecten yessoensis
TTTTTTTTAAAGCGCACTCACAGCAATGTTTTCTCAGGTTTATAATTTGTTGCTGCTTGTCAATTAAAAGTACCAAATTAATTATGAATTATTAATACATAAGCATTTGATTGATTACATTATAAATGCTTTTCTGTCTTAACTTACAGTAAGACTGCGAAGATTGATGCAAATGACTTCGAGGATCGACTTTTCGCCCTTTAGGCCGACGGAGATAACACAGTGTCCTTCGGAAAAATCAAGAAGGTTATAAATGGATGTTATACATAATATTTTCAATTTAAATATCTTTTGAAATTCAAATATTTTGGGTTGTTTAATTATTTTGTTTTTATGTGCTTGCGGTAATATTGTATATACCAGAATCATTTCCTTCCAATTTGCTTGTTATTCTGTGAAAAGGTCAATTTATACTTACTTTTTAATAACCAAACTTCACAAATCTTTTATAATATTAAGTGAAACAGTCTTTAATACCCACGAATATAAACTGTATTCATTAGCGTCAATAAAATTCAAAATTAAAAGATAAATAGATGGATTCCTATACCGTAATTGGACCCTTGATTGCGGATTGAATTTCGATTTCGTCACTAGCATAAGAGTTTGCCCAGAAATTCTTTGAACTTTTGAACA
>NW_018469648.1:0-636 GCF_002113885.1 Mizuhopecten yessoensis
CCAGCCATATAGTAATGCACTAAGTTGGTCCCGTATTCGCTTTACCTAATTTTCAAAATCTGTTTACGGGTAGTCTCCCTTTTCCTTAATTCATAATCTTCATAAGGTTGTAGAAATCGCCCAAAATGGAACAAAGTGACATAACTTTGTAAATAGCTGAGCACCAGAACCCAATTAGCATACGATACCCCGCATTCAAACAGCATGCTTTGTGAACGTCACAAAGTATGTCGGCATGATAAAACCCCCAGAAAATGTATCGGTATTTAACATGACAAACATTGATTATCAAACCTTCATGACTGTGAACTGTGCATTGCCCAGGTTTGGCATGCTTAACAAGTACTTGACCGGTATTGATATTGCATAAAAAATGTTCTGTAGAAAGAATTTACATATGGATTTTCAAGAAGTATAAAGTGGACAATGTTGGATATATTTTTGTGAACATATTGCATGTTTATGTATATCAATATGACATATTAAGTATCAAAACAACAGTATTGTTATACACTATACACTAACATAATACATTTTTTAAATTATATTCGACTGCGACAATAATGTGTCAATTTTGTTAGGATACTCCTTTCACTCAACCTGGTGTTATGCAAGGAGGTCCACTACGGTTATCAG
>NW_018469649.1:0-636 GCF_002113885.1 Mizuhopecten yessoensis
AAAAAAACCCAAGGTAATTTGATTTATTCGATACTGATCATAAAACTATCCAGCAATTCTGCATCTATAGTTAAAACTGAAATGAAAGAAGTCATAAAAATATCTAATGGAAGTCACTCCCTTCAGCTTTTAATATTGATTGTTTACTCAAAATGGGTTTAATTACCTGATTATGTTGGGCTGTTCGGTTTTCATCTTACAAGTTTTCAAGTTTTATTATATCCAAATGCAATTCAGCATATAGGTTACAAACATACATAATTAAATTTTCAAAATTCATATGTGATGTACAAGATGGCGGAGGACAATTACATTCAAATATATATATATGCCTACTTACTTTCGTGTCTTTACAATCGGTTCATCATGCTGTAAGAACGAAATAGATATTGATACACATTTATATAGGTACTACTGTTAAATTATAAATGCTCTCAAAATCATTTATCTATTTACAACGGTAACTTTCATCATCTAGTTCTTCTCTGAATTATACAAAGATTACTTTATTGAGACAGGATCATGCATCGAAACGATTATGAATATCGTATTCTGCTAGGGATTGATGTCATACGATTTCTCGAACACACTAAAACAGAGTATACCATCACGTATAGAATTTCATTCCTAGTGAAC
>NW_018469650.1:0-636 GCF_002113885.1 Mizuhopecten yessoensis
CCGGTCATCTTTACGACGTTGTTATGTACCCCGGTCATCGTTTTGACGTTCTTATTTACCCCGGTCATCGTTTTGACGTTCTTATGTACCCCGGTCATCTTTACGTCGTTGTTATATACCCCGGTCATCTTTACGACGTTGTTATATACCCCGGTCATCGTTTTAACGTTCTTATGTACCCCGGTCATCTTTACCTCGTTTTTAAGTACCCCTGTCATCTTTGCGGCGTTGTTATGTATCCCGGTCGTCTTTACGTGGTTGTTATGTACGCCGGTCATCTTTACGACGTTGTTATGTATCCCGGTTATCGTTTTGACGTTCTTATGTACCCCGGTAATCTTTACATCGTTTTTAAGTACCCCTGTCATCGGTACGGTGTTGTTATGTACCCCGGTCATCTTTATGGCTTTGTTATGAACCCCAGTCATCTTTTTGGTGTTGCTATGTACCCCGTTCATCTTTACGGCGTTGCTATGTACCCAGTCATCTTCATGGCGTTGTTATGTACCCCGGTCATTCTTGCAGCGGTGTTATGTACCCAAGTCATCTTTACGGTGTTGTTATGCACCCGGTCATCTTTATGGTGTTGTCATGTACCCCGGTCATCTTTACGACGTTGTTATGTACCCCGGTCAT
>NW_018469651.1:0-636 GCF_002113885.1 Mizuhopecten yessoensis
GATGTTTTCCTGTATGAGGTGAAACTTTTGTCTGGACGTAGTTTGTAGATGGCCGTGAGGTTTGGTATTCCTGGTTCTGAGCGAAAGTGGGTTTTGATTCGACATGATCACGAGCACGTGAACGATATAGATCCGTGTCATAGACCTTTTCATGTGTATACGGCGCCTTGTGGGTTGTCCTACTATAGTCAACATCGGAATAATGATTTCTCAATATGTCGTTTCGTTGTGGTTTTATTTTTCTGTCTTGTTCGAACCTACCATAAGCGTCTTCATAGGGGTCATACCCGGACTGCCCTGTCAAACGGACACTTGGTTCAACACGATGTGTTGGACTGTAATCTGTCCGTTGTTTTGCTGCCGTAGTAGGTTTCATCTGATCCAGATCCCTGCGCTCTATGTTTTTCTTTCTTTCCAGTTTGTGTGGTTGAACAACACCTTTCATTAGAATTGGTCCATTCTCGTGGAGAAGTAAGGGTGGCCACACGTTGTATGATACAACTGTCCCACTGTTGGTGTACGCCTTGTACATGTTGGTATCGAAAGTAACGCCTTCGGTCGCATCCTTACCGATAACAACGGGCGGGTCCTGTACGCACATCAGCCAGCATAACTCGATACATTTCTGGACAAAGT
>NW_018469652.1:0-636 GCF_002113885.1 Mizuhopecten yessoensis
TCAGGATGTAATGGACTACAAACAAACACGCACCGTTTTTGCACCGATTGATTAATCAGAAGATCTGAACTTCAGATACAGACACAGATTAACCACCTACATGTATCAGCCACAACTATCTAGAATACGGAGACAAAGTGGACACAATGCACGATAAGTGATACACCTGTAGATGAAAAACCTATGGAACTTACAAATTTCCGTTGCAGGATTTATGGACTATTGAACACTGTCTAAATTAATAACCAGTAATCTACCAACATAGGATTGTATGTGTTAATTAGCATTTCCATTCAAGCATTTTGTTTAACAACAATTGGTTTTGATCTGTTATCTAACATGTTATTTCCAGGCAATTTCAATTGTATAGCACATGATTACTTAACAGTTATTATGACGTCACATGGCGAACCCTAACTTGCACCGTAACTCTGCAAATGATACTGTACAATTGTTATGATGACGGTTGGCCTAGCCATCCGAAATATGTAGACCTGCCTTTACGGAAAACTTGATGTTGACGCTCCTACACTTACCTATTTATACTTGAATACTTTGGTATCCACCTCGGATCGCTACACCGGTGCATTGACCGACCGCTTTCCACAGGGCGTTGAATTTCCTTACCTTCTAATT
>NW_018469653.1:0-636 GCF_002113885.1 Mizuhopecten yessoensis
CGGGTCACGCTTACTTTGCGTAGGCAGGGAACTCAGATCTGTGAGTGCTGGATCTCATAAGGATATGGTGAAGGTGGCATACTACCAGAGAATCCCATAAAATACAAATCCCTCGCCCAACTTGACCATCTGACCATTACATAACTGGTCTATAAGAAATTGCTGACTGGCCAAAATCAATTTTGGAAGCTGACCACAATCAGATTTGGCAAGAACTGTTGTGTAAGAGCCAAAAGATAGCTAATACACTGACTAACCTGTCCAACCCATCTCCCCTAATATCTTATGTGGACTCTGCTATTGTTGATTGTCTAGACTATGGCGAAAGTATTTAAAGGGATGGCATCAGAGAGATAACTTTGCTATTGATAAATTTATATTTTACTACAGCTCCTGGCCATGAGGGTCAGGCGTTTACGCTAGGACCACACACCATCACCTAACTAATAAAACTGACCACATTTCTGGCACAAAAGCAAATCACAAAAACACATTTATTTTATCAATATTGGATGTTGGCCACTACGCCCCTGCCTTAGTCGGCGGTCAACATTCCACTGTATCATCCTCTACTAAACAGCCTCCAAATTAAACGCTTACATCCACCTCTAAACTACCCTCTTCTAATCCATCTCT
>NW_018469654.1:0-636 GCF_002113885.1 Mizuhopecten yessoensis
CCTGCCAGTATTGTTGCCATACTCATCGTCAGAATCCATTGTCTATTTGACTGCCATCTATGTAAGTCAACTAGCTCCTTCAGCATCTAAATTCCTGGAAAAATGTAAAACTATAAATTACACTAACACATGAACAGCGTACGTGTATTTGCAATGTATTTTAAGTGATTTATCAAGAAGCACTGCTTAGAAATGGGAGGGAATGTGTGTCATTTTATACATTCAACTGTCTGACTTGTCGCAATGAAAGCTTAAAAGATATAAATCCTGTTCAAGTTGTTGAAGAGCTGGGGTAAAATGTCTCATTGCGTGGACACTTGACTACCTTTGAAACACTGCCCTACATTTTTCCATATATGTGACCACAAGACCCTTTAAAAACATAATAGGCCTACAACATTATCGTAAAAGGCACACTACTCCCAAAGGCCATTCAAAATTTACAATACAGCACTTCCGCATTACGTGGGGTAAAAATGGCCGCGAAACTTAATTGCAGCTAAAGTTGCCTGGTATATTTTTTGGCAATATATGTCCACCTACCCCTCCGATGCATAGATCATTTACTCCACAACCTTACCTTATATGGAACATTATCTTATATGGAACATCATCATATTTCCCCAGGCTTACCCA
>NW_018469655.1:0-636 GCF_002113885.1 Mizuhopecten yessoensis
GTTAGTACCGCCTCCAAGGTTAGTGTGCGAGACCATTCAAAAAATCAAACGGCACTTTGATCGTTCCAGAATGGAAATCGGCACCCTTTGGCCGATTATATGTAAAAAGGGGCACATGTGTGTTAGCTTTATCAGAGATTACCGTGTGCTGCGTAGCCAACACGTTACTTCCAAGGACAGAGGAAATAACGGCTGTTTTGGGAAGCCGCTATTGGCTTTTAACATGTTAGCACTGTGTGTCGATTTCAGAGTATAATTATTACGGGGATTTTTCCTTTTCTGTTTTTTCAACAGGCGTAGGATTGGAGGGGACTCTGAAGGACGCTATTCATGCGTCAGGGGTCACAGAGGGGTCATCTCTATACTGCTGTTCAGAGGGCATGGCAGTTAGGTTGCTGTCCAGTAAGAGCGAAAATACTAACAAAAAATACAGTGGTAGTTTCCGGATATGGCAATCGTTTAATACTTCGCATGGTTTTCCTGATTTACCCGCAAGCCCTATTCACGTGGCTCTATATTTGAACCAGCTGTTTGACACTGCATCTTCATTTTCGGTGGTTTCGGTCGGAGGCTATACCATAAGATGGATGGATAATTTACACGGACATTGTGATCCCACTACAAGCTCATTCGTGC
>NW_018469656.1:0-636 GCF_002113885.1 Mizuhopecten yessoensis
AAAGAAAACTATGTGTACACATATATGCCAGACGTATCCGTCATTAATATCACAACGAGACAATGGAGGTTGGCATTGCCTCCACAAGGCAGCCGTTTCCGAAGATGTTGATGGTGTTATGTATTTAGACGATCTTGTAAATCATCATAAAAGTGAAACAGAGAGACTACATTACATGAAGACTTTACTTACAAGTGAAGGTGAGACTGTACTTCACCTTTTGTTAACACAGAACCGTGGTCCATGCCTTCTTCGCATTGCTGAATCCGGCAATAAGGATTTTTATATCGCTGTAGAATCGTTGTTGCTTGAGGGAAAAGGAGAAGAGGAGCGTCAAAAATACATTGCGAATATTGTAGATGCAGATAAGGAATCCATGCTTCACAAGGCCTGTCGTTCTGGAAATAGAGACATGTATTCATACATCTGTACTACATATCCATCTCTTGTTGCTTCTGCAGACAAGTTCACTCTCCTTCAGATAACGTGTGAACTTAACAAGGCTGACATATTGTATTTACTGCTACATTCCATGAAAGATGAAAATGAGATTGGCAAGTGCCTCAAACAATATCCGTTGGATGACCGGTGTAAACAAACTGTTGCTTTGGAGCTTAAACAGCGCTTAGAGGAAAA
>NW_018469657.1:0-636 GCF_002113885.1 Mizuhopecten yessoensis
ATCACTATAGTTATCCGAGACACAATATAGATCATCAGTTATCTGTTACACAATGTAAATCATTAATTATCTAAGACACCGTGTAGATCAGTAGTTATCTGAGACACAATGTAAATCATTAGTTATCCGAGACACAATGTAGCTAACATGTTATCTTAGACACAGTGTAGCTAACTAGTTATCTGAGACACATTGTAAATAACCAGTTATCTGAGACACAGAGTAGATCACTAGTTATCTGAGACACAGTGAAGATCATTAGTTATCTGAGACACACTGTACAATGTAGCTAAGAAGTTATCTGAGACACAATCTAGCTAGCCAGTTATCTGAGGCATAATGCAGATCACGACTTATATGGAGAACAGTGTATCTAGTATGTTATCTGTGACACTATGTAGATAATTAGCTATCGGAGACATAATGTAGCTAGCGAGCTATCGGATACACCTAGTGATCACTAGTTATCTGAGACACAGTTTAGAAAAAACGTTACCTGAGACACAGAGTGATCACTAGTTATCTGAGACAGTGTGGATCACTCGTTATCTGAGACAAAGTGTATATCACCAGTTATCTGAGACTCAGCGACACAGTGTAGATCACAAGTTATTTGATAGAAAGTGTAGATCACTA
>NW_018469658.1:0-636 GCF_002113885.1 Mizuhopecten yessoensis
CTTTGTACATAGGTACCAAGAATATATGTGACTGTAATAAATGTGAGTGCAAAATATGAAATTGTTAAGTATGAGCCTAATTGGTGTGTTAGAGGTTGTATTTGTGTAAATGAAAAGATTCTATTTGGTGCTGACTCTGAAAAGCACATGTAATCAGGGGCAATAACATGGTTTTTGTTAAGTAGATTTTTATATGTGATGGCGGATTTAACTGGGTTATGGCCCTTGATAGGTGAGCAGCCGACTCCGGTAAAATGTAACCTAAATGACTGTTTAAAGGACAAAAAGAGGCCAGTCGATACACTGCTATGATCTGGTTACACTTATTATGATTTACATCATGTGAAAATGTGATATTGTGAGCCTATATCGCTGCACTGTTGCCTCATTTTTCTCAAGCATCAGACCCTAGTGCACATGCATGATTTACATGTCACGTGTATTCCCGTTCACTCCCACAATATCGCATGATAGTTCGTACAACAACGTGGGTGCCACCACTCAGTATGGATAACCCCAAGTCCATCCTCATAGCTACATGAGCCCATCACTTCAGCCAATGTATCCCCCGGGCAGCCTGCCATAGTAGAATTTAGACTGTCTGCGAGGACATCAGTCGTGCTTTCAAGGCCTTAA
>NW_018469659.1:0-636 GCF_002113885.1 Mizuhopecten yessoensis
TAAGTTCCATGTTATTTCACCTACGTTGACCAAACTTACCATATTCGAGTATCTTAAAGGCGGAATATCTCGCATGTAAATCCGGTCTCGTGACGAACTGTATATAGAGTTAATGGCCCTTTGTTTGTTTTTAATACCGAAGTTTCTCCACAGCATAACTTCCATGTTTTTTCACCTACTTTGACCAAACTTGTTATAGTTACGTATCTTGGGAAGTATATAGGTGTGTCCCATTCTAACTTCCGATCTGGTGCCCCACTATATAAAGAGATATGGCCCTTTGTGTACTTTTTATACAGAAGTTTGTCTATTGGCTAATAGATGGAGGCATATGTTTTTGTTCACAAAAACTAGTTTCTAGTTATTATTTGGTGTTTTCTTTATATATATTTTTCCGAGGAATCCTATTAGGGCGAACAGATTCTGTCTGAAAAAAGAGTTAGGGAGAAATTCGACTTATGGCGAACAAATTGTGTTCCCCCTGATATTTGACACATGTTTTGATAAGGAAGATGACTTTGAATATGCTTAGGAGCATGTTAACTTGCTCAGGTCAGTTTCAGAAAAATAAGTGATTATCATAGAGACTGGTAGTTTGGAATAGTTCATTATGAAATTTCAGGGGTGAATGAGTTA
>NW_018469660.1:0-637 GCF_002113885.1 Mizuhopecten yessoensis
CATATTTGACCCCTGTGACCCTGAATATGGGTGAAGGTCATTCATCCCAGCATGCTACTGGCCAAATTTCATCACCCTGTGCATTTTGGTTATTGAGAAGTTGTTGAAAGTTTTTAACATATTTGACCCCTGTGACCTTGAATATGGGTGAAGGTCATTCATTTGAACAAACTTTGTAGCACTTCATCTCAGCATGCTACTGGCCAAATATCATCACCCTGGGCATTTTGGTTATTCAGAAGAAGTTGTTTAAAGGTTTTTTAATACAATTGACCCCTGTGACCTTGATAATAATTGAAGGTCATTCATTTGAACAAACTTGGTAGCCCTTTACCCAAGCATGATACTGGGCAAATATCAACTCCCTTGGCATTTTGGTTATTGAGAAAAAAATGTTTAAAGTTTTTGACATATTTGACCCCTGTGACCTTGAAAATAGGTGAGGGTCATTAATTTTATCAAACTTTGTAGCCCTTCATCCCAGTTTGCTTCTGGCCAAATATCGACACCCTAGGCCTTTCGGTTATTAAGAAGATGTCGTTTAAAGTAAAATATTGACGCCGGACGACGCGCCACGGCATAAGCTCACTAAAGCTAAACAAGAGGCCCAAGGGCCTTAGCGGTCACCTGAGTTATA
>NW_018469661.1:0-637 GCF_002113885.1 Mizuhopecten yessoensis
TGTATTTCATGGCTTTGAAATTTGGAAAACCACTGCCATTAAAATCATTTGCTCTAAAAGTGTCCGAGATACCAGATAGTTCAAGGCCACGAAGAAAAATATCATGGCGTCCAAGTAAAGACATGAAGAATTCATGGCCATGAAAAAGTAATTCCACAGCTTCTAGTAAAGATCATAAATTCATGGCCATGAATTTTTCAACAAAGGCCATGATATCTATATCTATATCATCATAGAAAAGTTTAATATAGTGTTCTCCATGCATGTTCATGGCCATGAATATTTACAGAATTTATTAGAGTATATCATGGTATACGTATATATATGTTGGAACGATTTATCATATCACAACACGAGTGTACATTTGGCACATCACGATAAATGTACTTCGTAAATACGAGAAAATATATGCTGAAAACTGCTGAACTGTTCAGGATAATGCTGAAAAATGCTGAACTGTTCTGTTAAATTTTTAAGCCGTTATTGTTTTCGATAATAAAAGAAATGAGAATTTAATGCTCATGAAACTAATTTTTATGATCATTAAATTAATTTTCTTTATTTTTAATGATCTTTTATTAACTGAAACAAATGTAGTTAGAAGAAAGTTGATGGTCAATAACTATAACATCAGTTT
>NW_018469662.1:0-637 GCF_002113885.1 Mizuhopecten yessoensis
TACAAGTGGGGACTACATGTTAAGTGGATGTTGTTTTGTTGAGCTTTGTACCGTTACAAGTGGGGATTACTTGTTGTGTGGATGCTGTTTTGTTAAGCTCTGTACCGTTACACGTGGGGATTACTTGTTGTGTAGATGTTGTATAAATGAGCTCTGTATCGTTACAAGTGGGGACTACATGTTGTGTGGATGTTGTTTTGTTGAGCTCTGTACCGTTACACGTGGGGATTACTTGTTGTGTAGATGTTGTTTTGTTGAGCTCTGTACCGTTACACGTGGGGATTACTTGTTGTGTAGATTTTGTATAAATGAGCTCTGTATCGTTACAAGTGGGGATTGCTTGTTGTGTAGATGTTGTTTTGTTGAGCTCTGTACCGTTACAAGTGGAGATTTATTTTGTGGATGTTGTTGTGTTGGGCTCTGTACCGTGACAAGTTGGGGATATTTAATGTTCAGATGTTGCTGTGTTGAGCTCTGTACCGTAACAAGTGGAGATTTAATGGTGGATGTTGATATATTGAGCTCTGTACCATAACAAGTGGGGATTTATTTTATGGATGTTGCTGTGTTGGGCTCGGTACCGTAACAAGTAGGGATTTATTTTATGGATGTTGCTGTGTTGAGCTCTGTACCGTGA
>NW_018469663.1:0-637 GCF_002113885.1 Mizuhopecten yessoensis
ATACGGGGGCAGGCTCCTATGGATAATTAACATTACTGGAAACAGACCCTTTCTTACTTATCAAGGTGTCATTAATTCCATAAAGAAATCCATTTCACCGGAGGATGTTTCTAATTTGAATGTAGATTATCCTTATATCCCAATTAATTTGGATTTTTTTTTCTTAAATACAAAAAAGGAACTAAAGACTTTTACCATGTTCTATGCCAAAATAATACAATATCTACCGGTAGAAAGAAGTGGGAGGAAATATTTGAATTTAACACAGAGATATGGAAGAAAATCTATACCAACCCCTTCAAAATTAGTAAAAACACAAAACTACAGTGGCTTCAATTTAGAATCAATCAACATATTTTAAAAACTAATTCATATCTTTATAAAAGAGGTCTTGTTAATAGTCCATATTGTTTTCATTGTAAAACTGACACAGAAACTATAGTTCATGCATTATGGGAATGTAAAGAAATACAAGTGTTTTTAACAGATTTTGAATCATTGCTAGATGTGTTATTAATTCCATTTGCTTTTAATAAAGAATATTTTATCTTTGGTTTCTATGATAGAAATAAAGATGTTGATAATTTAGTATTTCTTATCATTAAACTATATATTTATAAGGCTAGATGTCTGCAAA
>NW_018469664.1:0-637 GCF_002113885.1 Mizuhopecten yessoensis
TGATTAATGCTGTTTGAGTAAGAAGGCTGGGATCGGCCTAGATGAGGTCAATTTAAATTTATAAGCATTGCAATAAAGACTCAGTCCTGAACAAATAAAAACTTCCAAATCGGTGCCAAAAATTATATTTTTCATCGGGTCTGGATGAGAGGCCCCCCCCCCCAACTTTTAGATAATTTGTCACATGTACATCTCTGATCGTCTTGTCCCAGGTGTTGTAAAAGTACTTATTTTTTCATGTTAAAATCAGTCTTTTGTAACTGTCGGTCTCTACGTACAGCCATCATGCGTTTGTACCGGCAACATTGCTTTCAGGCCAACAACAAATTCTTTTCAAATATAAATCTAGAACATTTCTAGATGGTGTTTTAATTAAAGTGTCGTAAGATGGCTGAATTTTAGACGCAAACAACACTTTTTAAAAGATATTGGTTGATTTTTTTTCTTAACTATACACATTGCATGAAGATGGAAAATGAATTATCAAATCTTTCCGAGGGTCATTTTCATAAACAAGCATTGGGTCGTCAGTACAATTTACTTGCATTGACGGCTCAGTCGAGCATAAAACTGCAATTACCGTTGAGATATCGGTATTTTTAATTTGTATGTTATAATAATAATAATAATACTGGAC
>NW_018469665.1:0-637 GCF_002113885.1 Mizuhopecten yessoensis
ATGTCAGTAAGCAGACTGTATACATTCCTTTGTCAGTAAGCAGACATTCGTATGTCAGTGAGCAGACTGTAGGCATTTCTATGTCAGTAAGCAGACTGTAGACATTCCTATGTCAGTAAGCAGCCATTCTCATGTCAGTAAGCAGTCTGTAGACATTCCTATGTCAGTAAGCAGATTATAGACATTTCTATGTCAGTAAGCAGATTGTAGACATTCCTATGTCAGTAAGCAGACTGTAGGCATTCCTATGTCAATAAGCATACTGTAGACATTCCTATGTCAGTAAGCAGACTGTAGACATTCCTATGTCAGTAANAGTAATCAAACTGTAGACATTACTATGTCAGTAAGCAGACTGTAGGCATTGCTGTGTCAGTAAGCAGAAATTCCTATGTCAGTAAGCAGACTGTAGACATTCCTATAGACATTCCTATGTCAGTAAGCAGACTGTAGACATTCCTATGTCAGTAAGAAGACTGTAGACATTCCTATATCAGTAAGCAGACTGTTTGCATTCCTATGTCAATAAGCAGACTGTAGGCATTCCTATGTCAGTAAGCAAACATTCCAATGTCAGTAAGCAGACAGTAGACATTCCTATGTCAGTGAGCAGATTGTGAACATTCCTATGTCAGTA
>NW_018469666.1:0-637 GCF_002113885.1 Mizuhopecten yessoensis
CATGTAGAGGATATAGAGGGTTGAGGGTTTAGGAGGATAAAGAGGGTGTTCGGAATAAATAGAGGGTGTGGGGGATATAGAGGGTGTGGGGGATATAGAGGGTGCGGGGAAGATATAGAGGGTGTGGAGGATATAGAGAGGATATAGACTATATAGAGGGATTAGAGGGTGTAGGAGGATAAAGAGGGTGTTGGGAAGATATAGAGATATAGAGGGTGTGGGGGATATAGGGGTGCGGGGAAGATATAGAGGGTGTGGAGGATATAGAGAGGATATAGACTATATAGAGGGATTAGAGGGTGTAGGAGGATAAAGAGGGTGTTGGGAATATATAGAGGGTGTGGGGGAAATAGAGAGCATATGGAAGATATAGAGAATATAGAGGGTGTATGGGGATAAAGAGGGTGTTGGGAAGATATAGAGGGTGTTGGGGATATAGAGAGCCTATAGAGGATATAGAGGGTGTAGGAGGATAAAGAGGGTGTTGGGAAGATATAGAGGGTGTGGGGGAAATAGAGAGCATATGGAAGATATAGAGAATATAGAGGGTGTAGGAGGATATAGAGGGAGAGGGGAAGATATAGAGGTGTCAGGGGGATATAGAGAGCATATGGAGGATATAGAGGGTGTAGGAGGA
>NW_018469667.1:0-637 GCF_002113885.1 Mizuhopecten yessoensis
CCTGCTGGCCCCATAGATGTTTCTTGGAGGCCGGCATGCATTGTCCGATTAGGGACAGCAGGGTTTGGGCCCCTTTTAGGGGATTGAATCTCTTTGTACTTTTTTTGATTGTTAGACACCCAACCACATGTTTTGCATGCTACTTTAAATTTACATGTTACTCCTACTTTGACCTCTTTGTGAATGTCAACATCTGGATTGTCACACCTGTGTGACGAGACAATTTGCATAAGATCTCCTATTTTCTCAGTATCTATTGGTCGGTTACCCTGATTTTGAACACCAGTATCTAACCTAGACCTTTTGTTGTGGTTTTTATGGCCTAAGGAGCTTGACAATGCCAGGGTTACCTTCAGTGTCAAGAGTGCTAGAAAGCTACAACCAGGACGCGTTACAGTGACTAAGGAATACATATCAGAACTCAGTCTCTTCCAGGTACCTGAGACTTTTTCACTTGGAACATTACTCACCGCATGCCCTGCAGTCTTGGTACCCTTATTTTGTGGTGTATTACACTTTTTGAATGCATTTTTACTTCTCTTATACCTTCCCTTCATGGTCCTTTTAGGTCAAATATCCCTATCTTAATAACAACTGCAATACTCCAAAACACCTATTTGTACCTAAATTGACTATA
>NW_018469668.1:0-637 GCF_002113885.1 Mizuhopecten yessoensis
TGGAAACAGTTTACCTAGAACATGACGAGACCTGGGTTATACGCTGTAGCGGTGAACAGTTTACATAGGACATGACGAGAACTGAGTTATACGTTATAGCGAGGAACAGTTTACATAGGACATGACGAGAACTGAGTTATACGTTATAGCGAGGAACAGTTTACATAGCGAGGAACAGTTTACATAGGACATGACGAGAACTGAGTTATACGTTATAGCGGGGAACAGTTTACATAGAACATGACGAGAACTAGGTTATACGTTGTAGCTGGGAACAGTTTACATAGAACATGACGAGAACTGAGTTATACGTTATAGCGAGGAACAGTTTACATAGGACATGACGAGATCTAGGTTATACGTTGTAACTGGAAACAGTTTACCTAGAACATGACGAGACCTGGGTTATACGCTAAAGCGGGGAACAGTTTACATAGGACATGACGAGAACTGAGTTATACGTTGTAGCGGAGAACAGTTCACATAGAACATGACGAGAACTAGGTTATACGTTGTAGCTGGAAACAGTTTCCATAGAACATGACGAGAACTGGGTTATACGCTGTAGCGGGGAACAGTTTAAATAGAACATGACGAGAACTAGGTTATACGCTGTAGCGGGGAACAGTTTACATAG
>NW_018469669.1:0-637 GCF_002113885.1 Mizuhopecten yessoensis
TGATGTATTTATTACTAATAATGTTAACATTTTTACCTCGACACAAGTACTTTTTCCCTCTCTGTAGTGATCACTGCCCCATCCTTGCTAACATTTGTTTTAAAACACTAAAAAATAAACCAATCAAGAAACCTATATATAAGTTAAATGAAGCTAATTGGGATGCTATTAATAATGAACTACTTAGTAATGATTGGGATTCCATAGTTAATAACACTACTAGCAATAATGAAATATATTCTATTGTTATAAACAAAATAAACTCTGCTACTAACTCCCATATACCTCATAAAACAATTACTGTCCATCCTGATGACAAACCTTGGATGACTGGTGAAATTCGGCATAAATTAAGATATAAGAATAGATTACATAGAATAGCTAAAAAAAAAATAGGGAACGAGATTGGGCAAAATTTAGAACTTGTCGCAATGACACTATACAAATTATTCGGCAGTCCAAAGAAAATTACTTTAAGAAACTTCAAAATTGTCTTGCTGACAAAACAGTGCATCCAAGAAAATGGTGGCAGATAGCAAAATCTATAGGAAAAATGAATAACACCAGCACTAATTCTTATCCTCTAAAATCCAACAATAAAATATTAATCCATCCACAAGATAAAGCTGAAGCACTA
>NW_018469670.1:0-637 GCF_002113885.1 Mizuhopecten yessoensis
ATTAGATTAATAGATACACATGGACGTACATCAGGATTGTTTAATATAAATACCTCGGGATATATTTGAAATTGTATGTGCGCTTTGTAAATCATGATCAACCGACACCTGTGAGCTTTCAAATAACTTTCAAAATTCCCGTAATGATTGTCATTCATTGTGTAATTTATTGTCTAACACATATACTTTACAATACTGCAGGATGTAGTATGAGGTGGTTTGCTTTTTTGCAAAAGGTTTTCTTTTATTGTTATTGTTATGTTCAATGTGCAATTATATTCAAATAATTGGAGACATCTGTGGATGAAATGATATACAATGATTTTCTTTTATTCAATGATAACTGAAATGATTTGTAGACTGACGAATGTTATAGAGACTTGGCTCTCTATAATGGTTGGGTACACGGAAGGAAGAGGTGGGGTGGGGGGGATGAAATGGGGAAACTTAAAATTGAAAAAAAAAAATCACATTAACTATAGCACATGACCTTATTATATATACATGTAACTCACAACATAACATTTTTATGCACTTGCACATAACAGATCATGGAATCGTGTATATAATTAAAACTACTTATATAGGTGACTACAGTTTTTTAAAACCATGTAGATGCATTTCTGACCATGGCTAA
>NW_018469671.1:0-637 GCF_002113885.1 Mizuhopecten yessoensis
AACTGAGGTAACAACTGGCTTGATTGATATGATAGGGTTTAACTGAGGTAACAACTGGCTTGATTAATATGATAGGGTTTAACTGTGGTAACAACTGTCATGATTGATATGTTAGGGTTTAACTGAGGTAACAACTGGCTTGATTGATATGTTAGGGTTTAACTGAGGTAAGAACTGTCTCGATTAATATGATAGGGTTTAATTGAGGTTACAACTGGCTTGATTAATATGTTAGGATTTAACTGTGGTAACAACTGTCTTGATTGATATGTTAGGGTTTAACTGAGGTAAGAACTGTCTCGATTAATATGATAGGGTTTAATTGAGGTTACAACTGTCTTCATTAATATGATAGGGTTTAACTGTGGTAACAACTATCTTGATTAATATGATAGGGTTTAACTGTGGTAACAACTGTCTTGATTGATATGTTAGGGTTTAACTGAGGTAAGAACTGTCTCGATTAATATGATAGGGTTTAATTGAGGTTACAACTGTCTTCATTAATATGATAGGGTTTAACTGTGGTAACAACTGTCTTGATTAATATGATAGGGTTTAACTGAGGTAACAACTCTCTTGATTAATATGATAGGGTTTAACTGAGGTAAGAACTGTCTCGATTAATATGATAGGG
>NW_018469672.1:0-637 GCF_002113885.1 Mizuhopecten yessoensis
ACCTATTGCGAAGTCTAAAAGTGTTGGTATCAGCTACAAGGCTAGTCAAACCTACTGGCTACCCTAAACGTGTTGATTTCAGTTACAAGGATAGGCAAACCTACTGTCTAGCCCAAAATTGTTGGTATCAGCTATAAGGATACGGCAAACCTACTGCTTAGCATCAAAGTGTTGGTATCAGCTACAAGGCTAGGCAAACCTCCTGTATAACCTAAAAGTGTTTGTATCACCTACATGGCGAGACAAACCAACTGCCTACCCTTAAAGTGTTGGTATCAGCTACAAGGCTAGGCAAACCTCCTGTCTAACCTAAAAGTGTTTGTATCACCTACATGGCCAGACANGTTGGTATCAGCTACAAGGCTAGGCAAACATACTGCTTAGCATCAAAGTGTTGGTATCAGCTACAAGGCTATGACAAACCTACTACCTACCCTAAAAGTGTTGGTATAAGCTACAAGGCTAGGCAAACCTACTGCCTCGTCTAAAAACGTTGGTATCAGTTACAAGGCTATGCCAAACCTACTGCCTAGTCTAAAAGTATTGGTATCAACTACAAGGCTAGGTAAACCGACTGTCTAGCCTAACAGCTTTGGTATCAGCTACAAGGCTAGGCAAACCTACTGCCTAGTCTAAA
>NW_018469673.1:0-637 GCF_002113885.1 Mizuhopecten yessoensis
CCCATATTCAAGGTCACAGGGGTCATATATGTTAAAAGATTTAAATAACTTCTTCCCAATAACACAAATGCCCAGGGTGATGATATTTGGCCAGTAGCATGCTGAGATGAAGGCCTACAAAGTTTGTTCAAATCAATTACCTTCCCCCATATTTAAGGTCACAGGGGTCAAATATGTTAAAAACTTTTAAACAACTTCTTCTGAATAACCAAAATGCCCAGGGGGATGATATTTGGCAAGTAGCATGCTGAGATGAAGGGCTACAAAGTTTGTTCAAATGAATGACCTTCACCCATATTCAAGGTCAAAAGGGTTAAATATGTTAAAAACTTTTAACAATTTCTTCTGAATAACCTAACCAAAATGCCCAGGGTGATGATATTTGGCAAGTAGCATGCTGAGATGAAGGCCTACAAAGTTTGTTCAAATCAATGACCTTCACCCATATTTAAGGTCACAGGGGTCAAATAAAACTTGTTCTGAATAACCAAAAGGCTTAGGATGTTGATATTTAGTCAGTAGCATGCTGGGATCAAGGACTACTATGTTTGTTAAAGTGAAGGACTTCGACTTATATTCAAGGCCACAGGGATCAAATTTGTTTAAAATCTTTAATTGACCTCTTCTGAATAACCAT
>NW_018469674.1:0-637 GCF_002113885.1 Mizuhopecten yessoensis
CGGGTTCGAGCCCCAGCGACGGCACTATCTTTATCACTTTTCCTGATCCTATTACAAACTGGTGCCGTTAACCGTCCCCGTTCAAGGTAGGACAATACTTGGCAGGGAGTCAAAGAACCGGGGTTGGTGATTGAAAAAGAGGGGAATAGTGTAAAAGATGTGCATTGCTTAGGTTGCCAGCTGAAGGGAATTTCCCTTTAACTCAGCGGTAGCGCTTCGGGCTGGAGAGTCAAGGGTCGCAGGTTCGAGCCCCATCGACGATACAAACTTTATCACTTTTCCTCGTCCTGTAACACAATGAATTAATAGACTTCTTAAGTTCTACACATGCCATTTGTGTAAATGTTCATATTTCACAGCTCATCACTGAAATTCAACATCGGAGAGTGTCTTTAAAGACGATTTTAGTCAGAAGTTGCACCACACCAATACCTGATTCAGAACACATCGGATGCCACGCTTGAATCTCTTCGGTTTAAAAAAAATGAAATGAAATCATTAAATGGAAGAGAAATATTCGTTTCTGTTTTGAAGTGTTCCCATCAGTTGATAGAAATTACAGATGAAAAGATGGTTCGCAAATAGAGAAGAAACTTTTCGTGCAGTTCACACTAGCTAGGCCCGTTTGTGTCAACAT
>NW_018469675.1:0-637 GCF_002113885.1 Mizuhopecten yessoensis
CTTATGAAATCTTAAGATTACAAGTGTTAGATGAATAACAGGTGAACGATGCAGGCCCATTGGGCCTCTTGTTTATTTTAGCACCTCCGCAAAACCCAAAGTTGCAACTTGCAACGCTCGGTGGAAATATACTAGCATAAGTTGCATAGTTATAATATTGACCGCTCGTTATAGATGATCTGAAAATTAATACTTTTTATTGTAACTTTCCTAACCGCCTGGGCGATATTAATCATATCATTATACAAGAACGATAAAAGGTTTTTTCGGCTGACAATATTATGTATAATCGACTAAACATATCCATTCAATTATTTTGGTATTATCTATACAAGTTAAAGTAAACGCTTTTTATCTGATGGAAGCTGTAAACCTAACAATGCATTATAGAACTGATACAGTGTTTCGTGGATATATTTCACAGGCAATGCAACGCGGACATCAAAAGGTGCTGCACCCTTGTTTTTAAATACATTGTCCGTCGACACTCGCAGTGATCAATAGTAAAACTAAATTGAAATATACTTTTACAAATTCGAAATTATTTACATCTGGTCTTTGTAACTGTTTAGTTCAGCTATGGCTGTAGAATCAAGTGGAGTGGATATTCTATCCACAAATCTAATTACTGCCGACG
>NW_018469676.1:0-637 GCF_002113885.1 Mizuhopecten yessoensis
AACAAGAGGCCCAGAGGGACTGTATCGCTCACCTGGATATCTAAGTAATCATGGCAAACTATTCTCCAAATGAGATTGAAGGGAATATGCCAGACACCAAGGCCAATCCTTGTAGCATATCTGTATTTGATTTTTTATGCCCAGCAATTTTATGTATGGTTATGGGGTGGGGATCTCAACTGTTTCAAAGCTGTGACTTAGAAACTAGGTCCCTTGGGTTGAGGCTAGACCCCAAGATCAATTCTAATATCATGACTGCATTCGTCTCTTTTTGCCCAGCATTTGTATATATATAGTTTTGGGGTGGGGATCTCAACCGTTTTTAAGTTATGACCCAGGGGTTATGTCTGCAAGGGTGGGGCAGACCCTGGGGTCAATTCTAATATCATGACTGCATTCGTCTCTTTATGCCCAACAATTGTATATATAGTTTTGGGGTGGGGATCTTAACAGTTTCAAAGTTATGACCCAGGGGTTAAGTCTCCAAGGGTGGGGCCAGACCCTAGNCAAATGTGCATTCCTCTCTTTATACTCAGCAATTGTATATATGGTTATATGTCGGGGATCTCAACCATTTCCAAGTAATATTTTTATTCGGCCCTACCCCTTAGCCCGGGGGGTCAGCCCCACCATTTGT
>NW_018469677.1:0-637 GCF_002113885.1 Mizuhopecten yessoensis
TTATAATTTGGGTGTTTTATTTTATATCCAATTGCTTAGTTTTTTTAAAGTCAACATACCCTTTTTATATCCAAGTTTATCAAAAAGGTACTTAATTGTATTTTTAAAACTTTGTAGATATCTGCATTTGATGAAAAAATGTTCATAGTCTTCTGGTATGTTGCAAACATTACAATTAGGTGTATCACTCAATTTCCATTTATGTAGTGTTTGCTTTGATACTAGGATTTTATTTAATAATTTCCATCTGAACTCTTTTAGTTTGTTGTTCCGTAAGGTTATGAATATAAATTCATTTGTGTACTCTAGTACAGCATTGATATTCAGGTTAATTTCCCAATATATATTGAGATAGGTTTTTCGGAAAGCAATTTTAATAAATGTTTGTATATGCTTTGATAGCTGCAATTTCTGATTTTCATTCTTTCTAGTTTTGGAAGCTTAATGACTAAATCTCTTTCAATATTGACACTAAAGTTTTGCATGTTGACTTTTTTTCAATTGTTTTTAGCCAAATTTTTGGTATTACTTTCTTAATTATTGATATATCTGACAGTCAATTAATTTTATTTTTGAGACTTTCATAAATCAGTCTGTCGTACATTTTTATACTGTAATGCAGTAAGTCATTGATGGT
>NW_018469678.1:0-637 GCF_002113885.1 Mizuhopecten yessoensis
ATCATAGCAGCATCAACACACACTGCTATGATACATTTATGTGGCGAAATATATGATATACACACAAAGGCAAACTGTATCATAGCAGCGTCAACACACATTGACACAAGGGCAAAATATATCACAACATAAAGGTATCATAGCAGCGTCAATGTGGCGAAATATATGATATTCACACAAAGGCAATCTGTATCATAGCAGCATCAACACACACTGCTATGATACATTTATGTTGTGGTATATTTAGCCCTTGTGTCAGTTTGTGTTGCCGCTGCTATGATACATTTTATCTTTGTGTGTTGATGTTGTGGCATATTTTTCCCTTGTGCCAGTGTGTGTTGACGCTGCTATGCTACAGTTTGCCTTTGTGTGTTTTTCATATATTTCGCCACATAAATGTATCATAGCAGGGTCAACACACACTGGCACAAGGGCAAAATAGCCCACACCATCAACACACAAAGACAAAATGTATCATAGCAGCGTCAACACACTGACACAGGGGCAAAATATATCACACCATCAAAGACAAAATGTATCATAGCAGCGTCAACACAAACTGACAAAAGGGCAAAATATACCACAACATCAACACACAAAGACAAAATGTATTATAGCAGCGTCAACACAGACTGGT
>NW_018469679.1:0-637 GCF_002113885.1 Mizuhopecten yessoensis
TGTCAGAAGTTTCTCATTGAGTGTATCCTACATTTAAATATCTATAATATATTTATTTTTAGAGAATAATCAATACTAAAAAGCTATTCATTTTTACCAGGAAGACGTCTCAAAGAGAGTGATGAATACAAGAATGAAATCATGTTTCTAATGGCTGTTGAGACAAACTTGATATAAGCTTCTTCACAGTTCAAGGAATTTGTCTCCAGATCCATTTAGATTTAGATTCCATAGACCTCATCAGAACATGATTCAATCCTTCAGTTCTTCTCCTAGAGTGATATTAAATAATACTTCAAATAGGCAACCTGGTATTTTGCATTGTAAATTGATAACACCAATGAAAATATAAATAACAGATAATATACAGCATCAATATAAAGCGCCCTTTATAATTCGTGAAATTACTCTAATGCACTTTACGATATATGGATAACAGTATTAGTTATATTAAATAAACAAAAAAGGAATTCAACTCACCAATATACGTGTAATTAGGTAAGAAGATAATTATCGCAGTATGCATATAAATAAATATATAAAGGGTGGTGAATTCTTCTTGGATTTGGCCAGGGTATCTGACTTTCTAATGGCAGATGGTAAGCTATTCCACAACGTGGCCGAAACACTCCCAAAG
>NW_018469680.1:0-637 GCF_002113885.1 Mizuhopecten yessoensis
AGAAAACAGTGCATTGTGACTTCATCTTCCCTTGTGACGTCATAGTACAGCAACTGATTCCCAGATCGGAAACAGGAACAATGTATTCCCAAGGAAAACCACACATGGGTTAATGGATAAATTTTGAACGTTTTAGGAGAAAAACTCTAGTTAGATAAACCTCGTGTCTTCATATTCTTAAAACGTTTACCAACTCGAGTTAAATGTAAACATGATAACCAACCATCAATCGTTGGGGAACCTCTATTTGTTATACGATGCTGTCACGAACGTATACTTTAAATCATTCGTTTTCTCATCCTGGGATTACGTAGGCAGTTTAACTTTTCTAGGAAAATTTCCTAACCTTTTTCACATATGGAACAATTGTCACGATTCATGACAAATGATAAACATTTGGATGCGGTCGGCAAATCTTTCACGTGAATTTCACCTGAAACGAGCTTATATATGAAATTCATTTATGTAACACTATATAGTTAGTGCCTGATATGATTTACATCTAACATCATAGGATCAGTTCAAGCTCCCAATCATATCAGAAATATCTAAACCTTTAGTCACATTGTCTCTGCTTGTTTAAATTGACTTCAACGTTTCGTCCGATATCTGCTACATACCCCCCAGAACGTATCTT
>NW_018469681.1:0-637 GCF_002113885.1 Mizuhopecten yessoensis
TCCATCACAGGAATACAGGAGATTGCTGCCATGAAAATACAGGTACTGGTTAGGTCATGCAATGTACTGGTGAAATATTTGCCAAAAAAATAATATAAAACAGGTGAAGTTAGGTATGTGCAGCTTTAAGTTATAATTCTTGTACAGTTAATGTTAAGGTTTTGAAAAATGCAGATGAGGTTATAATTATCGTCGCAGGTGATGATTTGAAAAATACTGGTGAGTAAATATAAGATAAGTCAAAGTCAAGTAAAATACAGGTTAGGTGAGGAAAAATAAATGTCTGTACTACTTTTGTAGTCCTTGCTAACTGGTCTATATCGACAGACTGTTTTTTCTTTTCTTTTCATTGGTCCTGAAACATGACTATGATTACAATTTAGCTGCCTGCTACTGGCACAACTTTTTCCCTTTCTATTAATAAAACTTGCAGTCATGAATATTGAAAATGTATATTCAGTTGATGAACAAGACAATTGTTTTTAGATAAAAAAAAATGGAATTGAAGTCCTTGTGACAGGAAATTATGCAAAAAAATAAAAACCACAAGAAGCTGATTGAAGAATTGGTGTGCTTGTGATTTTTAAATTTTTGTATATGTATACATTTTTTTTTTTTTTTTTTTTTTTCAATGCAA
>NW_018469682.1:0-637 GCF_002113885.1 Mizuhopecten yessoensis
ACGTGTGTTGGCAGTTCCAACACGTGTATTGCTGGTTCCAGCACGTGCGTTGGTAGTTCCCACATTCCTTCGTGATGTAATTACTCTACCCGAGGCAGTTCTCCTCAGTGCTTCCGTGCCGACTGTCCTCCGAGATGGGGCTAGTCTGTCTGTCCTTCTCGATGTCCCTAACCTCCCACTTGTCTCTGCTCTTGTTAACGTGCCTATCCCCAAAACAATAATACACAATGTCAAAGCGAAAGGTTTAAAGACCAAAACACAACTATATGTAGTAGAGTGTAGTATATCTATAGTCATAGTTATACGACGTTATCATAATGAGATCATTGATGATCGTAAATGCATTCCAGTTTACTAATGACCTTAATATTTATGTCAAACATTTTTTTTTTAAATCGATGTGAACATTGTGATATATTTGTAAGAGCTGTACATTAAGTGCTGTCAATATATGACGATATTATAAAAAGGTGTGATACTTACGGTTACTGCTTCCACTTAAATCTACAAATGAATATAGTAAAAAAATATAATAAACTGCGTACATAGCCCGGTCACAGAGGTGTTTTATAACATTCCACATAGTATATGTTTATTTCAAAGTAATGCTAACCTTATAACATAATCTTTTAATTAG
>NW_018469683.1:0-637 GCF_002113885.1 Mizuhopecten yessoensis
CTGGTTAAACCCCTTGGGTATAAACAGAGGGTGTGGGGCCCAATTAGGTAAAATGTGGTTAATCTGTGTGAGATTTAGATTTAGATCAGGTGAGCAATGCAGGTCCATTGGGCCCCTTGTTGGATTATAGTCAGCATGGTTGGGTTATACTACCATGATACGAAGAAAGTCAGCATTTTGTAGTCACTAGTGATATGGTTAACAGTGATAACCCTATCTACTACTACATGTCTGACATATTGTGTAGATAAACTGTGGTGTTAACTGTATCATGCATTGCTGTTACAGAGTCAGATCCGGGTAGTGAATGTGGACAATGAACCTTACCAGAGTGATTTCTGTGTATACAGCACTGTCACATGTAACCGGCTGTTGGAGGCAGACACCACCCTCTTGGACCTCACCAAGGTAAACACTTATTTAGACTAGCCAACCGTTACCTTTTTATTAGGCTGGACTTGCTTCAGTAGGTCTGCGCCTATTGTTATCTTAGATTTGCTCACAGTCTTCTTCCGAATACTGTCCAATGATTAGCTGAATTCGGTGATTTTCACCACTATGCCCCCTATGATTTAGTTTCAGATTTCAAAATGATATCCTCCTATGTGTAGGAACTCATTTCATCATTAGAATTTTT
>NW_018469684.1:0-637 GCF_002113885.1 Mizuhopecten yessoensis
GATATCAGTAAACAATTCTTGTCCTAACATAAGTAACCAATTTTGGCCCTGATACATATAAGTGAACATTTTGGCGCTGATATAAGTTAACAATTTCGGCCCTTATATAGGTAAACATTTTTGACCCGGTGTAAGTAAACGATTTTTGCCGTATTTTTCTTTGCTTTTAGATGATTTAACAGTGAATATTACGAGGTATAGCAAACCATGTGGCTCAGGAACGCTTACATTTTCTGATCGCCTTATCTCGGTTCCAACTTTCTGTGATTGTTATTTGTAACAATTTAGATTCCATTTTTTCCCTTTTTTTTAATTCATATGAACTGCTGTAGATTGAAGACATTTTATAGAGCTGGACTTTCTTGTAATAATAGCAGAAATGTATAAATTAAGTTGAAATGAATTAGAAACTAGTTAGCTTAACGTGTCGTTCATACAATATTTTGTGAATGATGGAAACCTATAGTGGTTTTGAGAGAAATTAATTTAATTGTATATTTGTGATTTGATTATATGAAGAATACAAATCAATTATTTCAGAAATTGAAAGGCGTTCTTTGATTAATATATAGTGTAAAGATATGGAATGTGAATCAGGTCACTGTAATCATTTTACAATGTGAATTACCTCCCCTTT
>NW_018469685.1:0-637 GCF_002113885.1 Mizuhopecten yessoensis
CAGTGATTCCCTAAACAAACAAAATTTAGGCTTTAAGTTAAGTTTATTTTCCGATAAAGGATCTGTATGATATCCTCTAGACCGGACTCCAACATGTTTTTAAAAAATGTACATTCATGTACTACACCTTTATGAAAGTTTGGTTATGGACATCACAGGTTTATTTCAGTTCCTGATCAATCCACTGTTCATCCAGTCTTTAAATGTTTTGTCAGGTGATAGGAAACTAACACCAGTCAGGGTGAATCTAAGAATCAGCGGTACAACATAGCCAGCATATAGAAATCATCTATATACTGTTCACTATGACTACAAAATGTCTGTAAGACCTGGATGCCTCCATGGCTGTATGGTTGCCACATAAATAGCAACAGTGATCTTGGGGTTATCTTTGGGACCATGAAATACAAACTAATCACAGGTATTTTCATACTTGACCTTTGCATATTGTACTTTGATAAAAACATGTTAAAAATGATGTCTGCAGAATCATGATGGGTCGAGACTGGATGGACATGGGTAACATTATGTGACCTCCCCAGATATGGAGCATATTAATATCACTAAGGCTATCCCGGTATATGTGGAGGAACATGACACCAGATCCAACATCATATTCTCAAATGATAGTTTCCAA
>NW_018469686.1:0-637 GCF_002113885.1 Mizuhopecten yessoensis
TGGTATGTAACATCAGTAATAGGAGGCAACCTTTTGGTATTTGATATGCATGGTATACGAGACTCTGAACCGACTCTGATGCATTGGTAGTCTGTGATGCCTTGTTTGTTTATACTGGGACAGAGCTCCAGACTGTACAGATATATATGTAGTCAGTCCTTAATCTTATAACCGACAACACATTTAAATAACCGACAACTTATTTAAGGAACAGATAACTGATATGTGAAAACACAAGCACAGGTCAGGAACACACACACACGGAACGGTCAACATTACATTTTACACGCTTACAGGGTTATTTTTGTTTGTGCAAGATACACTACGACATGCATTTACCTGGGTATACATATGTAACATGCCGATTAGTACACAGAAATACTCATTCGTTCGTGACCTTTTGCACCTTATACACGTTTAACTACAATATATACACCGTCACGCCGTGATAGTCACGATGGATAAACTCACAGTATATAGGTACTGTACGTGTGTGTACGTGTGACAATACCGAAAGATATTGATACCGCATCAGTATTTTAGCTGGTCACCTGTATCTACCTTTGTACAATGAGCTATCGTTTTTAACATTTGCCGGTTTGGTGTAAAGTGTACTATACCCTACACTACCAGAGTA
>NW_018469687.1:0-637 GCF_002113885.1 Mizuhopecten yessoensis
CTTAAAATTCTTTTCCATAAATAATGGAAAAATACTAAAAGATGCTTTAGATGTAACACATCTGAAACGATCTGAAGTAGAAGTAAATAAAGATACAGAAAGAAACTGAGGAAATAAGGAGACAAAAACAAGACATCATGAACAGAGAAGAAGACCAGGAGTAAATGGAGGATAAGGGCTTCAGTTACCAAATGTGGCAGTTGTGTCAATGTCTCCCATCACCACATACGACACCTATCCTATTGTCTCCAGTTACCACATGTGGAAGTCGTCATAATGTCTCCCATCATTACATATGCCACCCGAATAAAAATATCCCGTCATCACCGTCTTAATTTCTCCCTTCACAACATGTGACGGCCGTCCTAATGTCTCCCGCTACCACATGTGACAGCCGTCTTAATTTACCCATTCACAACATCTCCCGTCATCACATGTGACAGCCGTTTTAATATCTCCCGTCACCACATGTGATAGCACTCTGATATCTTCCGTCACCACATGTGATCGCCGTCTTAATTTCTCCCGTCACCACATCTCCAGTCATCACATGTGATAGCCGTACTTATGTTTTCCGTGACCACATATGACAGCCGTCTTAGTGTTTCCCGTCACCACATGTGACAGCCGTCCTAAT
>NW_018469688.1:0-637 GCF_002113885.1 Mizuhopecten yessoensis
ACAGCAATGTCAAACAAGAGCACCAAACAGAATTTAACTTTAATACGAAATATGAATTCAACTTACCTGTTATTTGTTTACACCACTCAGCGCCAAAACACTACAATATATCTGACAATAACCTAGGTGGTTTCCACTGCCTAACGGTTAAGGACATTATTTACACATGAAATGCTATATGTAAAACATATACCGGAAATTTGTATCTTTATTTGCATTACACGATATCTATCAGGTCATTTTTCATTATCATTCCTCATACTCATACCAATCAGATTCGGTATTTTGTTATCACTAAAAGGGCTGGTTTGGTGGAGTAGTTGATACCGCGCAAGCTTGTTACGTATATTACATGTACAGTGTTTAATGTAATATTCAACCATCCATGAAAGGTGAAACAAAAGGAGGGTATTTTCAGTGAATAAAGTAGGTGTATGTTGGGCGATGTATTATCATTTTGTAAAGTGAAGTTATCACTAAATAATAACCAGTTCCTATTATGAAATGTTTCTTGTTACACAATCAATGAGTGTTTCGATGACTAGTACAGTATGTACTTTGTCAATTTCATCAGCCAAATGACCAGTAAAGCGTATGACCACAACGGTGTAAATGTGAACGAGTTGTCCACAAAGCG
>NW_018469689.1:0-637 GCF_002113885.1 Mizuhopecten yessoensis
TATCTTTTAACATCAGAAATGTCCAAAAGAATGACAACCGGTAAAGTCATAAACCACTTTTGATTCAAAAAAAGAGAAACATAGCTTTCTTTCTACTTTTCCTTTAACTTGTGTTTTTTCATGGTCAAAGGTCATTGGGTCTTGCTATTTGGCCAGTAGGTTGTTAATGTGAATGGATTTAAGTTTTGTATACGTTGATGACCTTGATCTTCATTCAAGGTCACACAAATCAAATGTGCTGAATTAAAAAAATTGTATCGGTAGTCAGTCATGGAAACCTTTTCTTGCTTTATTTGTTTAAAGTTAAGCATATACGTCATTGACATACTTCATGTACTCCCTCCCCATGCCAAACATACTTCCATACCAAAACCTTTTAGCCCTCATGAACTAGTTTTGCTGAAATCGTAGTAGTTAAGGAAGAGTTGTCAAGACAAAGAGTTTTTAACAAAGGGTCATAACTCCTTAAAAGGGGTCGAAATGAGAAAAAATATACCCTGATGCACGACACAAATATATGTATATAGATACAAATAAAATAGGTCGAACAAAGAGATGATATAGATATAATAGGTCGAACAAAGAGATGATATATATATAAAAGGTCGAACAAAGAGATGGTATAAATATAAAAAGT
>NW_018469690.1:0-637 GCF_002113885.1 Mizuhopecten yessoensis
GTAAAAACCCTAATTCACAACTAGGTGACCTTTTCCAATAATATGTAGGCAATTAATTCAATTGACTAATGCAAAAGTTCATGAGAACATGACCCCTCATTATTGGATATAATGTCAGATTCTGTGTAAGTCAAGACCAATGGAGTGAGAATTAGGGTTTTCATCTGATAACACAACCTTTAAAACAATTTCTGCAAATTCACATATGTTGAACACATGCAATTTTGCAAAACAAAAATACAAAACAAACTGTCAACAAACAATTTGGGCCTGTATCGCTGACCTGGATATACCGCCAGGATTAAAAAGAATTATCCAAGATACTTCTCAACTGAGAATTGAACAGTTGTAAAACAAAAATTTACTAAATTTCCCTTTTTAGGGCCCCGGCCTACCTGATTCATTTGGTCAACACCCAAAATTTAAACAATATCTATCTCGCTTCCCCACAGCATGCTTCAGATCATATTTGGACAATATCCTGTAATTCCTTCAGAACAGGAAGGATTATAAAGAATTCACTAAATTTCCCCTATTAGGTCACACTTCTATGGCCCCTGGGGGTCCACACCCACCATTTATACAAAATTTGATTCCCTTCCTCCAAAGATGCTTCAGACCAAATTTGTCAAATTTG
>NW_018469691.1:0-637 GCF_002113885.1 Mizuhopecten yessoensis
TGGCGCCAATAATTAACCGTAGTCATTTGAGCGTTTTACGCAGGGCCGTTCTCCATGTTTTCCGAAGCGAAGTGACAAGATTCACATTGAACAAGGTTAATCTATGACGTTACAAGTAAAACACGTTATACTCAAATGAAATGCATTTCTGCTGGTAATATTCATATAGAGGGTTGTAGAGCAAATGTAAATATATGAATATAGATTTTCTGCTGATTTTTGTGGACAGTGAACATGTTCGCGGAGAAAATACGCGGCTGATTAACTACAGAGATAAAAAATATAACACGTCAATGCATTCCTGTTAATTTTAATGTCAGTCTTAAACTCTTTATTTGTCAACGCTATTGCCCGGTAGTTCTGGTTTACTAGTCAAAGGCTCTACCGAATGAACTAAAGAGAAACGATTTCTAGCCAAGTCGGTAGGAAGTGGCTAGTTGTTTAGCAGCGTGACAGACGTGTTACATATGACAATATTGCTGATAGTTGTATGCGAGCTAACTCCCTTTGTCCAGTATTACACAAAAATATGTTTCAAAATAATTTACTTATATTCTCTGGAATGTTAACTTCGCCTTCATTGCTGAGGGAGAAAGGCGAAATAATTGAACTGCAGCTAAATTGTCCGGTATACAGT
>NW_018469692.1:0-637 GCF_002113885.1 Mizuhopecten yessoensis
ATTATTATTATTTTATTAATTTGTTATTGTGAACTTCTAGTCCTTGTAATAAAATGTTGATTAAGAAACAAATGTATAAGTGTTTGTTGTTATTTACAAATTGTTAGGAAGAAATAACATTAATTACCATTTGTCTGTCTCATTGACATTTTCTTTGTATCATCATATCAAATTTTCAAGAATGCTGAATGTCACTTTGGTTAGACATTTAACATTGTAAAACACACTCATATATATAGTTATATACATGTATATACATATAATGTACCAATCTCTACCCAGAGTAGTCGGTCCTAACTGATAACAAGGACAGACAACTCTGGGTAGATATTGAGTAATGTACATTACTATAGTGTTGTTCCAAACTTTGATACAAACTGCAGTTGTGATTTTGCTGTATTGATCATGATAAGTCACTATAAGGAAGGAACAACAAATACAGCTGGGGGCTAGGCACAGTATTTAAAAAGGGCTCCTCCAGAACAATTGATCGCATTACAACCAAATTTACTAAAAGGCATCCCATTGACCAAAGAATCAAATTTTGTATGATTTAGGAGCATGTTTCCGCTCTGGATGCTGAACAACAAATCTAAAATTTGTGAAACAGTTGCAATGAGAAAATGTTGCCGAAAAT
>NW_018469693.1:0-638 GCF_002113885.1 Mizuhopecten yessoensis
ATTTGGTCAAATTCCAATAAGCAGTTAAGGAGAAAAAGTCGTTAAGAGACACAGTGGTCTAGTGGTAGGACGCCGGGATCATGACCGAAGGGTTGCGGGTTCGAGTCACGTCACAGTGTTGTATCCTTGGACAAGATACTTTACTCAGCTTTATCCAGTCTACTCAGCTGTAAATGAGTATGTGGTTGGGCAGTGCTAGAATTGTAGAATGCTAGCTGTGAGCGCAGAAATGGCAGCACCGGCTGTATGCTCCCTAGGGAGTTGAGAAAGATATTGGCTGGTTGCAAAGGCCCTATAACCACGGATAATAATTTATGAACCGCCTTGTCACGACCTACGAACTAGGTTGTGATAAAGAGGTATATAAGAACCTCAAACTATTATTATTACTATTATTGTTTGAAGAAATTGTCGACAGACGGACGCCGTGGTATGGCATAAACTCACTTTGGTCCTCTTGACATCTGAGCACTTATTACTTATAAAGCTTGTAAAGTTTATTCTGCTCATATCAGTGATCATAAATGGAATGATAATTTATTTGTCTTAGGAATATCATGTTATCTTTACTTAAATCAATAAATGATTGTTGCAGTATCTATTACATGACCATTTTCATATCGTTATCAATTAATAGA
>NW_018469694.1:0-638 GCF_002113885.1 Mizuhopecten yessoensis
ACTTATGTAGAACGATGTAGTCAAATATCAATTATGTAGGACGATTTAAACAGATATCACTTATGTAGGACAATGAAGTAAGATATCACTGATGTAGGACAATGTAGTCAAATATCAATTATGTAGGACGATGTAGTCAGATATCACTGATGTACATGTAGGACGATGTAGTCAGATATCATTTATGTAGGAAAATGAAGTCAGATATCTCTGATGTAGGAAGATGTAGTTTAAAATCAATTATATAGGACAATGTAGTCAGATATCACTGATGTAGAACGATGTAATCAGATATCACTTATGAAGGACGATGTAGTCAGATATCACTTATGTAGAACGATGTAGTCAAATAACAATTATGTAGGACGATTAATCAGATATCAATTCTGTAGANACAATTATGTAGGACGATTAATCAGATATCAATTCTGTAGAACGATGTAGTCAAATATTAATAATGTAGGACGATTTAATCAGATATCAATTATGTAGAATGATGTAGTCAGATATCAATTATGTAGGACGATGCAGTCAGAAATCACTTATGTAGGACGATGTAGTCAGAAATCACTTATGTAGGACGATCTAGCCAAATATCAATTATGTAGGACGATGTAGTCAGATATCACTGATATAGG
>NW_018469695.1:0-258 GCF_002113885.1 Mizuhopecten yessoensis
AGTATGGTAATTGAAACAGTATGGTAATTGATGCAGTATGGTAATATATACGGTATGGTAATAGATACAGTATGGTAATTGATACAGTATGGTAATAGATACAGTATGGTAAATGATACAGTATGGTAATAGATACAGTATGGTAATTGAAACAGTTTGGTAATTGATACAGTATGGTAATTGATACAGTATGGTAATAGATACAGTTTGGTAATTGATACAGTTTGGTAATTGATACAGTATGGTAATTGAAACAGT
>NW_018469695.1:452-638 GCF_002113885.1 Mizuhopecten yessoensis
AGTATGGTAATTGATACAGTATGGTAATAGATACAGTATGGTAATTGATACAGTATGGTAATAGATACAGTATGGTAATTGATACAGTATGGTAATTGAAACAGTATGGTAATTGATATAGTATGGTCATAGATACAGTAAGGTAATAGATACAGTATGGTAATTGATATAGTATGGTAATTGATA
>NW_018469696.1:0-638 GCF_002113885.1 Mizuhopecten yessoensis
GATCACTGTATGCTGTTCTGAATATGAAATTTGCATCCACTTCTCTTTATCAAATTATGAAGCATGAACAGGAAAAAAATGTACATATGGTTCCGAGGTATTTGAAATCCTTACTGTAAATATTGAGATAAAAATCATACAAAACATAAGGGTATTGCTACTTTTTTGGTAGTAGACTAATACCCTTATTTTTTATATGATTTTTATCTCAATTTACAGTCAGAATTTCAAACACTTGTGATTGGATACTTGATATCAAAGTTTTACTTTCTAACGTATTAAACGTGTCGCAACCTTCCAAGACCGACTTGTCCCTTTGTCAAGCTATGACAGCACCAATATCAGTTCTGTATTTCAGACATGCATTTGTAACGAACCCCTGTGTGCAGGGTTAACATTTTGCCAGTTACCAAATACTTGTGGGATTTCGTTATGGCTACGGCATCCTATAAATATGACGATTTTCTGCTACGATACAAACAAATTTGGCTCAAACCTAAATAGATTACAGTTCAATTGCTGTCATAAGACTTACCGCACTGTCGACAGCATTTTCAAAAATCTACTGCCACAATCGAGTATGTTTCCGGTTGAAGGGAGCGAGCATTATTTTCCGCGAATTTCGTTGGCGATTTAAG
>NW_018469697.1:0-638 GCF_002113885.1 Mizuhopecten yessoensis
GTGTCCACATATCGATTTAACAAGTCTCACTGCTATACGTACAATGTATTTTTATATATATATATATTATTAAAGAAGTAACATCAACGGTAAAATCACATAATAACACTTTATCCTTACAACGTCTGTTTGCAGGATAAGCATTTCTTAAAATTGGTATATACATGTAGCGTATGGAAGAGGGAAGTAATTCCAATAGACAAAATGAGGTTTTCAAAATTTACAAATGTTGTCATTTAGATAAATCCATCATTCTTAGTACACACAAATATATATATATGTTATATAGTATTAAATCGTTGCAAATATTACATCAAAATAAATTGATAAAATATTAGAAGCTCGTTAAGAAAATACACCAAACTATATTTATTTTCCATTGTCAATGCATTATACAAATTGCCCAATAGTCAATTTATTATTCATTAGAATGATATTAAAAATTATACACCAAACTTAATTCTCAATTAATAATAAAAATCATACAAAATATTATTGTCATCCATTTCCAATTAACTATGATAATACACCACAGTAGGTTTGTTATCAATCTCAATTCTTCATAAATAGTGGTACTTATTTTTCCATGGATGAATCGTAATATGTGATATAAAACTACGTCCAAGATAAACACTCAA
>NW_018469698.1:0-638 GCF_002113885.1 Mizuhopecten yessoensis
ACAGAATAGGTCCGTTGCCAACTTTGTTCATACTACTGTGTACGTATAAATAGAGGTCAATCCTCATTTGAAGGTACAATCAATCAACGTACCATATAGCGGCCGTATATTATGTTTAATACAATACACACTGTTTAAACGTTACCAACAACAATAAATCGGAATTCTTTCGGAAGTTTCCGCTTATTACTAGTAACCTTTGCCAGAACAGGTGTATACATGCATACATGTAGCAACAAGAAGTAGTCACGGACCAATTCTTTCGCGACATCACTCATAAATAAAAGTAAATGGCGTAACTACTGGCAAGTGGCCTGATTCGGCACATTTTAGACCCCATTGGGATACGTTCCCAATCTACGTTTCCACATGTCATCGGCGGCGCCACCACCATATAGAAAATTTCAGAAGACATACAAATTGAAAAACATTTTGCATTGACAGGAACTATCGAAAGATGGTTGTAACAACTTTGTAAACCTTGATTCTTTAGCTTCTCTTACAATCGCCTCTTCAGGTGTTTTATGAACAGGGATGGAAATGCTTGTTTACATTTAAAATTCTAAGATCATATTTTCTTGTTTGTTGTCTGTGTAACGTCATCATTTTACCAAACTCATAACCTATCCTGTCTGACC
>NW_018469699.1:0-638 GCF_002113885.1 Mizuhopecten yessoensis
TAGGGTTACTGATTGGGTGATTAATGTATCCTCTCGTTGTCCACGTCACAGGATACTTAGTGTAGGGTTATTGATTGTGTGATAAATTTCTACTCTTGTTGTCTATGGCACAGGGTAATAAGTGTAGGGTAATTGATTGGGTGATCATTTACTCCTCTTGTTGTCTATGGCACGGGATACTTAGAGTAGGGTTATTGATTGGGTGATTTATTTATCCTCTTGTTGTCTATGGCACAGGGTACTTAGTGTAGGGTTATTGATTGGGTGATCAATGCAACATCTCGTTGTCTACGGTTCAGGGTACTTAGTGTAGGGTTATTGATTGGGTGATTAATATATCCTCTCGTTGCTTACGGCACAGGATAATAAGTGTAGGGTTATCTCGTTGTCCACGGCACGGGGTACAAAGTTTAGAGTTATTGATTGGGTGATCAATTTATCATCTCGTTGTCCACGGCACAGGGTATTTATTGTAGGGTTATTGATTGGGTGATAAATTTCTACTCTTGTTGTTTACAGCACAGGATAATAAGTGTAGGGTTATTGATTGGGTGATCATTTTCTCCTCTTGTTGTTTATGGCATGGGGTACTTAGTGTAGGGTAATTGATTGGGTGATCAATTTCTCTTCTCGTTGTA
>NW_018469700.1:0-638 GCF_002113885.1 Mizuhopecten yessoensis
AATTTACAATCCTTTCACAGTCAGTTCTAAAATAAAAAAATATATCAAATATAATATAAGCTCAGGTGACCTAAAAAGAAATTAGATATAACAACACATTTTACATGTTGCGACGTTAAGATTCCGATTGTTTTTTTTTAAACTTTATTTCTTCGATTGGGATTGCCAGTGTTCATCTAATTCGTATTCAAATTGTTAAAGAGTGCTTCAGTTCACAACATTTGCACATATTGAAAAGTTCGCATACGTTACAAAAATAAAGAGCCCCGTCCTTGAATTAACTGAGTTGTGTATAGGACATTAAACATAACACAAAACCAATCAAAATGGGGCGTCATTTTGTTGTGTGTGGAAACCAGTTTTTGAACAAATCTTAAGTAAATATTTCAAAACGACATTTGTGTTTGACCTCGATAAATAATGTGTGATTACTTATTTAATAGTGTCTGTTTATTTACTGTTAATATTTGCTGAACACACACATCCACATTAGTTTTCGACATGTCGAGATGTCATTTTATTCCACTATAAACAGATATATATATACCAAGCACAAGCGCACTACATCATCTGTCACATCTTTATTAAAAGAGTTAAGGGGCCGAGAACATTAAATGTTGACTCATAACCCCAAAACA
>NW_018469701.1:0-638 GCF_002113885.1 Mizuhopecten yessoensis
ATATTCAGGTGAGCGATACAGGCCCTCTTGGGCCTCTTGTTAGTTACTTATGTCTTGGTGCGTCATCCGTCAACTTTTCCTTTTAACGACTTCTTCTGAAGAATGGACAGGCCTCGAGTCATGATATTTTGGTGATAGCTTCGTTGGTTGGAGCCTGACAAAGTTTGAGAATGAAAATGACCTTGACCTACTTTCAAGGTCACGGGGTCAAATATGTCAAAAACTTCGAACGACTTCTTCTGAAGAACTAAATGGTATAGAATCTTCATATTTGGCTGGTGGCTTCATGGGATGGAGCCGGACAAAGTTTGAGAATGAAAATGACCTTGACTTACTTTCAAGGTCACAGCTGTCAATTATGTCAAACACTTTCAACGACTTCGTCTGAAGAACGAAAAGGTATAGAACCTTCATATTTGGCTGTTGGCTNGGCTGAAAGCTTCGTTGGTAAGAGCCCGACAAAGTTTGAGAACGAAAATGACCTTGACCTACTTTCAAGGTCACAGGGGTCAAACTCTTCAAACGACTTCTTCTGAAGAACGGAAAGGGATAGAATCTTCATATTTGGCTGATTGCTTCCTGGGATGGATCCTAACAAAGTTTGAAAATGAAAATGACCTTGACGTACTTTCAAGGTC